>NC_142928.1:124774830-124829830 GCF_046866305.1 Octopus bimaculoides
TAGTGGAAGAAATTAGTAGCAGGACTGGTTAGTGGACGCTGTAGACAGTGTAGGTAGAAGGTCAACAGGTGGTTATTTGGGTGTGTGTGTGTGTTCGTGTTTGTGTGGGGTTGTCGGTGTTCGATGCGTGTACGTGTGTGTGTGTATTTTGTATGTGCGCGTGTGTGTATGTGTATGTTTTCTGTGCGTGCGTGTGTGTTTGTGTGTATGTGTATGTTGTGTGTATGTGCGTTGCTGTGTACGTGTGTGTGCGTGCGTTTGCTATTGTATATGCGTGTGTTGTTTATGCCCATGTGTGTATGATTGTATGCGTGTCTGTGTGAGTGTGTAGTGTTGGTGAGAAGTGTGTGTGTGTGTGGGTGTGTGCGTGTGTGTGTATATGTGTGGATGTGCGTGTGTGTGTGGGATTGTGAGTGTTAGGTACGGGTGTGTGTGTGTTTATGTGTGTCTGTATGTGTTTCCGTGTGCGCGTGTGTGTATATTTTTTGTGCGTGCGTGTATGTGTATATTGTGTATGTTTTCGTGCGTGCGTATGTGTTATGTATATGAGTGAGTATTGTGTATGTGAGAGGTGTGTGTGCATGTGTGTATATGTGTATGTGTGTCGTGTATGTGTGTGTGTGTGTGTGATTTTATGTATGTGAGGGGTGTGTATGTGTGTGTTTATGTGTGTGCGTGCGTATGTGTGCCAGGTATGTGTGTTATTTTGTGTGTGCACTCCTGTGTGTATGTGTGTGCATGTGTATGCGGCTGTGTATGTAGGCGTGCGCGTATATATGGGTGTGTGTGTGTGTATATATGTGCGTTCGGCTATGTGTGTGTGAGGGCGCGTATGTATGTTTGTCATGTATGTGGGCGGTATATGTATGTGGGCGGTATATATGTAAGGTGTGTGGGTATGTGTGCGTGTAGGTAGTGGTGAGATAAAAAGTGGAAAAAAGTAAGTGTAATAACAAGAGAATAATGGATATAATGTAAGAGGGACGAGGGGGGGGGTTAAAAAAAAATTATGTAAAGTGTTGCAGGGACGTAAAGGGGAGAGTCATAAGGAAGAGAAGGCTGCGTTGAGTCCGAAGGGGAAAGAAGAATTAAGGTTGAAAATGTAGCGTTGCTCCAAGTGGAGTCGCGAAGGAGTGGACCCATGGTGCAGGGCGAGGCCAAAAACGGAGATGTTAGAGGGAGAGTGGTTGGGCAGTTGGAAGTGACGGCCGACAGGGGAGTCCGAACCTAGCCGAACGTCCCTTAGGTGTTCGGTGAAACGGTCGGCCAGCCGGCGGCCCGTCTGCCCCACGTAGAGTTGGTTGCATAGGGTGCATTTGATGCAGTAAATAAGGTTGGAGGAGGTGCAGGTGAAACTGTGTGGAATGTGAAGTGTTTGTAAGTTCGATCCGGTGACAGAGGTAGTGTTGGTGATGAAGGGGCAGGTGTGACAGCGGGATCTGGAGCACGGGAAGGAGCCGGGTGGGGGTGGGGAGGGAGAGGAGAAGGTACTGCGGACCAGTAGATCGCGTAGGTTGCGGGCGCGTTTGAAAGCGGATAAGGGTGGGTTGGGGAAAATGGGGTGGGTAGTGGGATCGAGCTGGAGGCGACGGAAGGCCCGTAGGATCCTCCGACGAACGGGTAGGGTGGCAGGGTGGAAACGGAGTGGGAAGGGGGTACGGTTACGGGATTGGTGCGGTCGATTCGACGAGCGCGGGCGAGGGCGGATTGGACAAGGTGGGAGGGGTATCCTCGATGCATGAACAGACGAGCAAGATACTGGGACTGGGTCTCGAAATCCTGGTCCAGGCTGCACAAACGTCGGAGGCGGAGGAACTGGGAGTAGGGGATGGCTCGTTTGGTGTGGAATGGATGGGAGGAGGAGACGTTGAGGTAGAGGTGGGAGTCAGTGGGTTTGAAGAAGGCGGAGGTAGTGAGAGAGTTGGAGGGGGGGTTGATGGAAAGAGAGATGTCGAGGAAGTTGACAGAGGTGTCAGAGATGGTGGAAGTAAAGTCAAGAGCGGGGTGGAAGTTAGAGAGGAAGGAGATGAAAAGGCAGAGCTGTTCGCGGGAGAGGGATGTGGCTCCTATACAGTCATCTATGTAGCGACCGTATAGTTCCGGGGTCGGACCGGAGAATTGGGAGTATACTTGGGCCTCAATGTAACCAACAAAGAGGTTGGCGTAATTGGGCCCCATTCTCGTCCCCATCGCGACCCCAGATTCCTGTTGGTAGGTATCTCCGGCGAACGTGAAGCAGTTGAGGGTGAGGACGAGTTCTGCCAGACGAAGCAGGGTAGGGGTGCTAGGTGTGGGGTCAGGGCGGCGGTCAAGGAAGTATTGGAGGGCTGAGAGACCATCGGCGCGTGGAATCACCGTGTATAGGGATTTGATGTCCAGGGTGAAGAGGAGGTGTGAGTGGCCGGGAGGGAAGGAAAAGGAATTGAAGAGGCGAAGGGCGTGGTTGGTGTCGTGTATGTGGGATGGGAGGGCAGCAACTAACGGGGATAGGATATGGTCGAGGTATTTTGAAATGAGTTCGGTGGGGCAATTGCAAGCAGAGACAATGGGGCGGCCAGGGTTGTTAGGTTTGTGGATCTTGGGAAGGCAGTAGATGGAGGAGGTGCGAGGTGTGCGGACGATGAGGTTGGTGGCGGTGGCGGGGAGAGCAGAGGAGGAGATGAGGTCATGGATTGTGGAGGACACAAGCCGTTGGTAGGAGGGGGTTGGGTCGGAGGGGAGGAGGCGGTAGAAGAGGGGATTGTGAAGCTGGCTGAGCGCTTCCCTCCTGTAAAGGTCCGCGCGCCACACCACCACTGCTCTACCTTTGTCCGCCGGCTTGATGACGATGTCGTCACGGCGGCGGAGATTGCGGAGGGCGACCGATTCGGCCCGGGTGAGATTGGCCCGGAGGGGTCTTTTTTTAAAGTCGAAACGCTCGACCAACGCCTTACAGTCATCCACGAACAAGTCTAGGCTACTCAATTGGCCTGGAGGCGGCGTCCAGTTGGATGGGCGGCGTCCCAGGTCCGAGAAGTAGTCCCGATTGTCGGGACGCTGTGTTGACGTATGGAAGAACGCGCACAGTTTGATGCGGCGCAGGAACTGGCTGACATCAGTGCGAGTCCCGATATATATATATATATATATATATATATATATATATATATATATATATATATGGCGAGAGAGAGGGAGAGAGAGAGACAGAGGTTGATAGATGGATTGATAGATAGGTAGATAGGTAGATAGATAGACAGATAGGTATGCATGTATGTATGTATGTGGGTAGATAGGTAGGTAGGCAGGCAGGTAGGTAGGTAGGTAGGTAGGTAGGTAGGTAGGTAGTAATTTTCAGTATATTCTATATATGTATAAATTATGGGCGCAGTATAAATTCCTGCATACGTATTACGTATTTATATGTGTGTTAATTAGTGATTCTATGTTTGTATTTACGAAAGCATGTATGCATAAAAATACGTCAGCATGAATATGTATGTCTATATATGTAGTTAAAGTCTGTAGACTTCATTTCCAGGAAACATATTAAGTTTATGCAACTAATATTTGCACTAAATACATGAATTTATTAACACAAATCTTCATGTAAGGGATCAAGATATAGCTCTATTCATTGAATTTACGCATACTTTAATGTTGCTATAGAAAACGGATTATACTTTAGAGACCTTTGTATTAATAAAATAACTATGTTCAGATTAACTTTTATTACTAAAATATATGTAAATTGTTCGTAAAAATACAAATATATCCATGTACTCATAGATTTAATATTATATGTGCATCTATTGATGTCCTGTGGCTGGAATTACGTTGACATTTCTGAAATCACTAAGATCTTCAAACGACTGAAAGTACTCTCTAGGAAGCCACACGATCGATTCATAAATGCCGCTCAAAATCCCACTTAAAACTTGGTCTACAGGCTAGCAAAATAAACAGACTCGTTGTAAAATGTAGTTTTTTGGCATTAGAGATGATAATGTTACAACGATGGTTAAAATCAATGCTGTTTAAAATAAAATAACGAGTAAACGAAAAACTGTTCATACCAAATATGAGGTAGGTTCCAGGAAGTAAGACCGTTGATATGTTGCTACATCAATGTTAAAAATTAGTGTATGGACTAACATAAACAAAATAATATCCGTGTTGCCCTCAATACATAATATCATAGGATCCTTGTCCAAACGTGCAGCTTGATAGGCAATCATTGGACCTTACGTAGACCATCCACTTCCATATCAAACCTTAATCGGTGAATGTCTTCTAGAATGTCAGAGAGTGATAGATGCAAGCAAAAAAGAAGCAGAGCAATGAATCTCAATGAAACTGGACTTCATCCATAGACCGCGAAATGATCATAACAAAGTTAACCTCGGAGTACTTGGACTCAGAGCTCAGACAATGAATGCTGCAAATGATTCGGCTCAACACTTTAAAGGAGTTTAAAAAGAACAACGAGTAACATCGGAACATGATCAGAAATTGAATGTGAGCCAATCAAAACAATCGGTCCCAATTCTCAACTGGTACTTTATTTTAACGATCCTGAAAGTAGAAAATGGAAATCTTATCTCGGCGTGATTTGAACTCAGAAAGCAAATATTTTATTCAAAGCTCTGTCGTTTTCATTATTTACCACCCTTTCATCACCCTAACCTATACTATAATGAAGATAGTTACTTTCTAAATTTATTGTAATCATGAAACTTTTACAATTATAAACCAATTATTAATGACTAAACGGTATGGATATTTTTCATAAATTCCAGTTTTAATATATTTTTGGATCAAAATACATTTTTTATGTTTCTTTTATCATAGAGAATTTCCAGAACAAGCTTCATTCCCAAATCTTATTCAATATCAGTTTACTGTTGTTTAATTTAACGTTTATTTATCCTTTTGGAAACGTTGGCTTAATAATTACAACGCTGCATTTTATATAATTGTAAGTTTAATCCAGTATCAATCAAATCATGTTGATTCCAGTATCGTCTCGCATTTACTGGGTGTTGCTAGAGACATGGAAAACTGAATAAAACTAGCCTTAATTTAATTCAGTTGGACATACCTACACACACACCCTAACCCCAACAACGATTTTATCGCCTCATAACTTTCAGGGAAGCGAATACTTTCAATAATGGTCTCTACAAATATCTCTGGAATAGTGCAGAGTTTGACTATATCGAGTTTCGGAGCGAAAAATGAATTGGGAGGGCAATATTTCACATATGTCGACTTTATTTTCCTCGTGCGTTTTTATAATTTCATTATAATTAACTCGAAAAAAAAAAAAATAATAATTTTGAGAACTATTCCCCTCTCTCCTACAAATCCTTTGAAATCTTTCTACAAAGGTCGGTACAAAGCTGTCACTAATTATTGAAATCGTATTTCTGTCGTTATATATCGTAATCTTAAATTCTCTCTTATCAAAAAAACTACAAAAGTGGTTGTATAGTCTGCTGAAATAACAGACATCACATGCATCTCAAAAGTAATTATTTCGACTTAAATGTAATTAAATCATCAAAACAATGAGTAAACAAATTCGGGGTCATGAAATATTCATTTTTCTTTCATTAATCGTAATTGAGACCATGTGAAAGTTATTTGGAGATCATTTCATTAAAAAATATATATATTTTTTTTTTGTTTTTTGAAAGCTGAAAGGAAATAAAATTTCGGCGCGTGAAATATCCGATCATCCTCTCCGAAAACGTTTTTCACCGCAAATATTAATATAATCGTAATCTGTAGACACTTTCATTTATTTTCACAGAGTCATAAGAAAACAAATTTTGTGGGCACCTTTCAGTGGTCATGCCCTTAAATGTACTGAGAGAATAAATACTAATAAATAAATAAAGGATTCAAAGGAAATCTTTTATTTTTTGTGTTTTTTTTTATTATAGAGTATTTCAAGAATATGCTTCATTCCCTGATCATATCCAATTTCAGTTTACGTAACAAATCTGACAAATTTCAGAAACTGATAATCAAATATATAAATATCATTCAGCAACTTATAGAAAGCCATCCGGAGTTTTTTTTTTTTTCTACTAGAAATAATAAACTTTGAGCAATGATCTTTTCTTGTTTTCAATGAAATATGTATGTACGTGTCTGCAGCATTTCATTTTCAGTGTATGACGTAACATAACAGTTACACGATGCAAGGTAAGGACGTCAAGAACATATTTTCTTTGCAACATCATTTACGGAAATATTTACTCTTCCCACCTAAAGACTATTAGGAAATGTGTTTATACATTTTGATATGGTTACCGTCAGTATTATATGAATTATGTACTTACATTCTCTTTTCAGCAATATACGTTATGTTATAATTTGCGACAGCACATTGGTACATACTTTGCTTTAATGAAGATAGGCAGAGAGAAGTTTGTAACTATACTTGAGGTATAGAATTTTGTAAACTTCCCCACCCCAATAGTTCATAAATGTCTTCATTCTACTTTATTAGTTTTCTTTATATTTAAGTCAAAAAGGTTTGCACACTAGAGCATGTTTCCAACATGTGATCCAAGTCAACGATGTCAGATACGTTATACAGTACTTTAGATAATATTGATTCATGGCCTTTTCTCTATTGATTTCTGTGCACATTATTTTTAAACATTTTCATTATATTACATCTTAAAATCGTGATCATGTGAGTATATTCTTTTGTAAAAAAAAGTGCATATATAAATACATGTATCACACTATATGTAATATATATATATATAAATATATTTTACGAAGGGGTGCTGACAATTTTCTGGCTTTAAGGATCTCGTGAACTCCCGAGTTTTTTTTACAGGGCATAGGAAACCTGACGGATCACTGCAATAAGTGGGTGAATCTGAGTGGTGAATACGTTGAATAAAATTATAATTAACTGATCCTCCAGTATTTTCTTTTACCGAAAGCCAAGAAATTTTCAGCACCCACTCATACATAGAGTGAAAAGAATTGAACCGAACTCATAGATGATTTTCCGGAGTATGACAATGTGTCATTTCTGCAAGAATATTGCTTTATTGACCGCTCAGAAATCGTTATACATAGTATCAGTTTAAAAGATTTAATTTTCCAATAGCTTAAGGAAAATATTGTCACGATATCAGTAGGTCTACCGTTATTGTTGTATTAAAATTAATAATATATTGTGTTAAAATTAATACATATATAGATTAAAATTTTAGTTTAAAATTCTCAAATTGAATGAATTTCTTTACACATCGTTAGTTGAAAATGGAAATAAAAGAAATATAAATCAATGAAGCATTCTTAATATGAAAATGAAAACGTGATGAGATTAAAATTAATTTGTTCACTATAGAATACAAATAAGTTTGAACCGAGAAACAAATGAATTTAGTATTTGTATTTTCATTTCAAAAATATAAAGTTCCTCTATTTCTAGTTATAAAAAGGAGTCATTTATATTTTCTTTGGAATTTTTCAGTGTTAATTAAGTCAAGAATTATTACATTAGTCACTTCCTTCAAGCTAAATTGTTTCATATTTTTTTTAAGACGATAGTGTCTGTCTTACTTAGATATGCAGTTGTTAAGAGGATTTTTTTTTTGTTCCATTAGAAGTCAATTCCTCTTAATTATGTTAAAAGAATAGAGAATATTTCGTTTTGAACGGAAGAAGAAAAAGATTGTTGAGGTAGATTTATCAAATCAGTCATAACATCTATACTTTAAAATGACATATATATGTATATAAGGCAGAGAAAATAATACATTGTACCATTTCTCTGAACCACTAAAATATCTGATAATCCCTTCCTAAGTATCTACCTCACTTTCTCTTATCACTACTCATCTGCGTAACCCACTTAACATTTGGCCCAAACATTTCTTTTTCAGATCTACTACCCTCCATTTATGCCTTCATTACAAACACGTACTTGCAAACATTAAACTAGCATGAATTGCATTGACGTTATCATTCTCTGACGACATGTAAATCTATGGCCACTCTCATTCCTGTAATATTTGAAAACATTTATAGATCTATTCATTTTTCATAGAGAATGGGGGGGGGGGAATGTTTTTGGTATTATGAGGGAGAATGATTTTCTCATCCTACACATTAGTAATCAAGACACCAGTCAGTTAAAACTGAGTCCTATTAAAAGAGAGCCATGAAGCAATTGGACGATATTCTAAAGTATAATATAAATAGAATATTCTCTTATCTTCGTAGGATAAGATCATTGTTTGGTGTAATTTTGAGGTCTATTATATTTTATCTTCTATTAATGTTTCAAGGTTAACCACATCAAGTACATCTAATTCTAATGATATTTGTTTACACGTATATACGTTATAGATATGTATTTGTCACCTCACCAAACAACGCATGTATGCATGTATACCTGCGCATGAATGAGCCCTTCCACGAAGCAGAAAGCATATGTCGGTGTATAGTGCGTGGGCGAGTGTGAAATGATGGCAGAGTCTCGTAGTCCGAGGATGACAGTTCTGCAATTTCTTGTGTAACAACCTATACAAATGATTTCTTTATAGTGATCAAGTGTACGTGCCCTTCATTAACTCACTCTCTCTATCAAGTTGACTTTGCCTGAATATGTGCACGATGTACAGATGATCTCAGATGTTGAAATGATCTCAGAACAACAGGAAGTGTTTTGTTCAAGAATAAAATGCATCATTCGGCCCCTGAATTGAAACCACGATCTTACGATCGTAACAGCAATATCCTAATCAATAGGCCTTGCGCCCTGAGGCGAGTGCTTGTATCTGCGAGCTTACCCCTGGGAATATACATATATATATATATATATATATGCAATAAAAGTATATGTATAACCTTATTTTGATTTTTAATTTTGGTACATGGCCAGCGATTTTGGAGGAATGGATCAGTCGATTAGATCGACCTCAATGTTCAACTGGTACTTATTTTATCGATCCCGAAATGATGAAAGTGAAAGCCAACCTCGCAGAATTTGAACACAAAATGTGAAGACGGACGAAATACCGCTAAGCATTTCTCCCGGTCTGCTAACGACTCTGCCAGTTCGCCGCCTTCACTTTGTCTATAACTTAATATTAGACATATATATGTGCAGACCCTGACGTTTATTACAATATAAAGACGTTTATTACGATATAAAGACGTTTATTACAATATAAAGCACAAACTATCACAAAGTGAAATGATTATCATTCTACTATGGGCACAGCAACACTAGTAATGAATTTGCCAGCATGCCACATTGTGTGATATACTATACTATACTATAACTAATAATACTAAACAGCTAAAGCAATAATTAAAACGAAACACCTAAACTATGTAGCCATAAATCTCAAAGTGAATATACACTTGATATATAAAATGGAACGTAGAAAACTATTATCACACATACAGGCACACACGTATAATGGATGTAAAAAAGAAATACTAATAAAGAATTGCATACTAAAACCCAACCGCTAGTTTTCTGTCCAAGGATTCATGGGAAAGGACATTGAAAGCAATTGTAAATGTCACAGGATACTTCCAGAAAAGAAGAGATAGGAATTTTTTTTTAAATTGAAAATATTTTTAAAGTAACATTTGTAATATAAAATAAAGAAAAAAGAAAAAGAAAAAAAGTAGGAGACCGAGCTAATCTCCCCGTATAAGAACTAAAGTGCTACAGCTGCTCTGCAATGATGTGAACGACCCGACGTACACATAAAATATGTTTCGCAATTTATGTTACATAAAACAGAGTGACTATAATGGTGAATGACCATTTAAATAGCGCCTAACAGATTCTTGTTCTCTCTCTCTCTCTTCTCTCTCTATTTCTATCTATTTCTTTCACTATACATATGTGTGTATGTGTATGTATGTATGTATGCATGTATGTATACACACACATATGTTAGAGGGCCTTAATTCTGTGTGTATATGTGTGTGTGCGTATATATATATATATATATATATATATATATATATATGTATATATACGATTATATATGCACACAGACACATGTGTGTGTGTGTGTGTGTGTGTGTGTGTGTGTGTGTGTGTATGTGTGTGTGTGTGTGTGTGTGTGTGTGTGTATGTGTGTGTGTGTGTGTGAAGCAGGTAGAAAAGTAACATATGTATAAGGAAAATCAGACAAGGTAGAAAATGCTAAAAAATAATTTCATCATGAAGTATATTTTAGTACTTGGTTCCCGTCTTTTAGAGTCATTGAACTAAGAGTAAAATAAGAAAAACAATGAGAAATGTTTTATACATATTTTCATTGTCTTTAAATAGGTAAATATTTGTATAGTCTCTCTCTCTATTCCTTTGTGAATGCCGCGGAGGTGGGTAGTAGTAAATCTGCAGGAATAGTTTGGATACAGAGAATAGGTTGGATACAGAGCACAGATGAAACTACTACCAGAATCTAGAAGAATTCCAGCCACTACTGCTACGACCACAACAGGTCAATTTTAGGTCATTGGGCCGGTGGAATTCCAAGATATAGCGCCACAGATCATCACAGATCCTCATCCATGTTTAACAGTTGGAAGAAGGCAGTCTGGGTCATATGCTTCTTTCGGCTGTCTACACATGTATACTCGTCCGGTGGTCGGAATTAAGGTAAAGGATGATATGTCCGAGAAAATAACATTCTTCCACTGCTTTAGGGACCAATTCTGTAGGCTTTTGCTCCACTCTAAATGATTGCAACATTTGTTTTTGAAGTAGTGGTTTTCTGATTGCAGCCCTGCGCTGAAATCCGGCTTCGGACAGCCTTCAGCGTATACGTTTTGTGGAAGCTGGGTTCTCGAGGTGGTCATTAAGCTCTGCAGTAATTTTGGGAGTTGTACTTTTGTGATCCTTTCTAACAATTCGCGTAAGAGTCCGACGGTCCCTATCTGAAAGTTTTGGTTTTCTTTTGGAGTTTTGTTTCGACAAGGAGGTTTTACCTTCTTTCTCAAGGGCTGTCATTACTTTCGAGACAGTACTCCTTGATACACCAAACATTTCGGCTGTTTTCGTTACGCTACCGCTTGCCATACGAGCACCAACAATTTGACCTCTTTCAAAGCCCACTAGATCTGTATTTTAATGCATTTAAATTACCTCTTTCTGGTGATATTTGAAAAGAAACAGCAATTTTAGAAAAACATATTAAGCCAGACTAATAATAAACGAAAAAACATAAAAATAAACAAGCTTTTGACAATTATATAGATATTTCAAAATTATGATGCTAGGTGTTTCCATTATTTTCTCCAACATCTGTATATACGTATACATATATATATATATATATATATATATATATATATATATATATATACATGCATACATATATATATATATATATATATATATATACACATGCATACATATATATATATATGTGTGTGTGTGTGTGTGTGTGTGTGTGTGTGTGTGTGCGTGTGTGTGTGTATGTATGTCTGTTATTCATCACACACACACACACACACATACGTATATATATATATATATATATATATATATATATATATATATATATACATATACATATAAGATTATAACTTTTTCACAGCCTAATACCCCTATAATGTAATTCGATGAATAATTTATTTGAAAAAAGTAAGCCCCAACTTAAGAAATCGATCATCGCTTTTGACCCAAATCATGCAAATTTCTAGGGTTCTAGGGTTCATAACGCATGCTCATGGTTTTACCAAAATTGGTGTGCTGACTCACTGAAATCGCAGCCCTCTAGTTGAAGGAGTTTCGGAGTTATGGACTTTTTGAACTATAATCATTAGGTGGCACTAGATTCACACTTCAGTATTTCATCTGCCTAAATCCTTGTAAAAGCAAGAGAGATGTGGAATAAAAGTGTATTTATACATTTTTAAGATTACTGAATTGAAATTGCTCTATAAAAAGGTTCAAAACTAGGCTATTTTAAGACAGAGGCCATTATAATCATTCGATTACATACAAAATTAAAAACAATACATATTTTTAACTTTATAGGTTTAATTCCAATTTTAAATAACTGTATAAGGGAAAGGCTGCTGAATATTAGCACATTTTGAAACACAACAAAGAATGACAATGTGTTGTTAGATAAAATAAATCGAAGCTGAAGTTTCTCCTTCTTTTTACAAGCATCATAAAAATCCTGAAGGCCCTTGATTGCCCGTTCTGCACTCTGATTTGTTCTGAGAATTTCCTGTTCAAGGCTTTTTTTATGAACTTGCAGGCTACCCATAACTTCTGATAATCATGTGCATAGAACATTTGGTCAGTAAACCAAAAATCTGCTCAGCTGTAAGAGCTGAATCGACAACCATTTAGAAGCGAAACTCTTTTCCCTGGTAGAAGAATACATGCCAAAAGAGCTAGTATTACTCGAGAATTCCATCTTGCATTACTTATGATGTGTATTTTTTGAAACTTCACAGTAGGAAATTTGCCGGTTTCTTCAAAGAAACGAAAAACTCTGGTCAAATGAAATAAAAATGTCATATCATCTCGCCATTCTGCTGATTCAGGAATCTTTTCTTCACCCATCTTAACACTAGCCTGGAGTTTCTTGTAATTACTTAGAAGCTCTGGGATTAAGGTATATTCAATATTGGGAGCTGATGGTTTTTTGTTTTTTTTCTTGAAATTCGTTATCCATTACAAAACGTAGAACTCTATCAAGGATGTGATGCTGACAACCAATAAATCGCGGTTCTTTCCAATCCTTTTGAGCAATCAGTCTTTGCAACTGAATGACAATCTTTTCTCAGTGTTCACACGCATTGTATCAGCGACAATCATCTTTACGCTGTGTCATAAATTTTATTCATATAAAACTGTTGCTATTCCTTTCACAACAGTATCGGCTTTTCCGTTTGGTAATTGGAGTGCTTCTAACTTAGCTTCTCTCTGTTCATTCTTTAAAACTAGCGCTTGGTATTCTTGGTCATCAATACGTTTACCATCAAAATGCAATAACCAATTTTCTAAATGTAGTGTTTCCTTCATTTTCTGCTTTAGTTTAACATCTTTGATAATCCATCTGTAAATACCAGATTGGGAAGGAGTCTCGACATTGATTTCATCTTGGTTGTCGACAAACTGTTGCTGCTTTGTGGGTTGATAGCTTGAAAGGTATTACTAACTTGGTTGCAGTTCCAGTTTTGATACACTTCCTTCTTGTTTGCGTGGATTCTTCATCTGATTTTTCGGACTCTTGATAGCCACTTCCACTCTTTGCTTCAGACGCTCACGTTAACGCTGGAGTTGATCTGGTTGAAGTTGGCATTAAGGTCACTTTTCTCTTCTTTTGGATTGATGGATTGTTTTTGAACTGGCTGCCTTTCCAGTTTCATACCCAACCTGTCCCTTGTTTTCAATTTTAAGATAATATAACCTTCTATGCTCACTGCACAATCATTCAACATTTTCCTTTGTGATATCAAAAATTCTTTTCAATGAATCGTACTTTTCTTGTTTTACACATTTATCGTAGATATTCAGCAATTTTTCTACAGTTGTTGGTACATTTTGAATTGATAAATATGGGAAATTTAATTTTTGTTTGCCATAAAGAAGTTACTTCTTTCGAAATTGCCTTTGTTCTTTCTTTCCTTCCTTTCATGGTATCTCCAAGCAACAGGTAGGGACCGACAATTTGAATGCTCTTATAGAGGAACAAGTCTTCTTTTCCTATATGAGACTTGAAATTTCAGGAGATACATCGTCCAGATTTTTTGTTTCTTTGAGTGACACAAGCACTTCTCTTATGATACATTATTTTAGATACCCTAGTTGGATAAGCCGACTATTCTGAAAAAACAGTTAATACATTCAGAGTTTTTAGCGTCAGAGAAATAAAAAAGAGAGGAAGAAGAAGCTATTTCCTAAAGTAGTACCTAAATGGTAACAAATTAAAAACTCTAACTCCTAAACTACTTAAAGTGGAAAGCTAAAATTTGAGATATATTGCTTCTGCATAAAATTAAGTCAGCACACCAAGTTTGATAAAAACTTGGGTAGGCTTTATGAACCTCTCTAAAATTGTGCATGATTTGGGTCAAATGTGGTGTTAGCTTTCTTCAGTTGGGAGGACGTTTCTTTTTAAAAACACTTAAAATAAAGGGTTTTTTTCTCTACTTATATGAAACCGTTCATCCATTTTTAATACAGGAAATTGTTTACTTCCAAAAAATCAAAAAGTCACGATCCTAACATATGTATATATATATATATACACGCACATTGGGTCATCCCATAAATAATGCGGGTTTTTCAATTGCATGAACTAAAAGTCGGGATAAACTACCTACATCAATTTGCTATACAAGTAGGTAGAAATTTAACCTTGTCATTATTTTTAATACAAGTTTTGAAGAGTGCAGTTCAATCTTAACAGTTATTCTTTCAAAACTCTAATGGAAGTGACATAGGAGCATATTCGGCATATTTTGCTTTATGAGTTCAATAAAGGCAACAAAGCAATGGAAAATGTGAGGAATATTAATGAAGTATATGGAGATCGGACAATATGCGTATGCCAGTATCAACGGTGGCTCCAGAAATTCTGAGCTGAAAACTATAGCCTAGAAGTCGAGCCTCGTCCTGGAAGATCTGTAGAGCTCGACGAGAACGTCCAGCAAACCCTGGTGGAACAACATGTCATCGTAATTGTTGAGGATCTAGCAGAGAAGCTTGGATTTGGTAATTCAACCATTCATCGATAACCGCGTACCATCGGAAAAGTCAGCAAATTGGGTTCCAAGACGAAAGGTATTCTTCCATCAGGATAATGCTCGGCCACGTACAGCGAGGATAGCATTGCAAAGGCTGGTGCAGTTTGAGTAGGAAAGGATGCCCCACCCACCATATTTACCCATCTGATTACCATTTATTCCATAGTATTCAAAGTCATTGGATGGTAATAATATGACTTCTGTAGACGAGGTTAGAACAGTATTAGAGGAGTATTTTCCCTCACGGACAACTGAATTTTGAAAGAGCAAAATAGAGGAATTTATCTGTAAAAATATGTGACACTTATTCGGAAGCCATGATAAAACTCCGAGTTTCGGATGCCGGGGCGGAAACCCACGCAGCTATCTCTTCAGTTATCTGGCCATTGAAAATTTCTATGAAAATGACCGTTAAACAAAGAGAAATTACTGTGTGATTGACTGTTATTACGACAAAAGAACTATTGACCGCTAAGTAAGGGGAGGGAGTAAAGGTAAGGGAGTGAAAAAGTCCATAGTATTCGCGTAAGTGCCCCAATCCGTACATTTGCCTATATGTATATATTCAACCACCTTCACGCGAATACTATGGACTTTTTCACTCCATTACCTTTACTCCCTCCCCTTACTTAGCGGTCTATAGCTCATTTGTCTTAATAACGGTCAATCACACAGTAATTTCCCTTTGTTTAACGGTTATTTTTATAGGAATTTTCAATGGCCAGATAGCTGAAGAGATGGCGGCGTGGGCTTCCTCTCCGGCATCCGATACTCGGAGTTTTATCATGGCTACCGAATATATATATATATATATATATATATATATATATATATATATATATATATATATATGTATGTATGTGTGTGTGTGTGTGTATGTATATATATTGCGTGTGTATTATATATATTGCGTGTGTTAGTCCCCCACCGTCGCTTGACAACCGATGTTGGCGCATTTACGTCCCCGTAGCTTAATTTTCCGTGAAAAGAGTACATTAAGATAAGTACTAGGCTTACAAAGAATTAATCCTTTGTTCTACTGAGCATGGCCACAGTTAAAGGACTGAAGCAAGTAAAAGAATGAAAGAATACAATACATGCACTCACACACACGCGCACACGTGTGTGTGTGTGTGTTTGCTTGTGTGTATTTATTTGAGTGTGGGGGGTATGTGTATTACTGGCAAAAAGGGAGAGCGACAAAAGGAAATTTAGGGATAATAGGCAATTCTCTGTTTCATGGGTTTTATTAGGTCATTGTCAATAGAGATGCAATATCATGAGGAATTGTTAATAGATCCAAAGAGTATTTTATGACAGATATTTCATTAATTCTGCTGTGAAAACCTCTATATTGCATCTTTTCATCTAGATTTGCTCTTTCTTGCCTTTACATTATTGTTATCTTCTTCAATATAGTAATGCTACTACACACTTGACACATTACAGTAAGAATGTCATCGCTTCATAATATTTTCATTAATAATATTTTTTTTGTCACCTGTTTGATCGTCATATCACCTACTACAATTATTTTCCATAAGATATAAAGATCACATTGATCTGAGAATATTACTCGAAGTAGTTCTGATCTTTGCTGCGTTGGGTTATTTTTTTTTTAATCATTTCTAGAGAAATAGAGAATAGAGTTAAGTGTAATTTTACATTAAGAATTCTATGAATTGATGTTGTAAACCTATATCATGGCAACAAGGAAAGGAATCTAAATCAGAAAGTATCGATTATTATGCGGTGGAAATAAGATAAACTGTGAAACTAGTACGCCTAAAAATAGAGGGCATATTATAAGTATCAACTATTCATTTATGTTATATATTTGGAATCCTGTATATTACGCTCGTTATAAATGTGATATTTTTGAAACACTGGTATAATTCCATTACTGCCTGCAATTTCCATTGTCTACTTCGTCAACTCATTGTTAGTACTGTGAAACAAACAGCACTTATGTTAGACTTATGCGCGAAAGATACTAGAATCCCTTGTCAGAATCAGCATATATGTCATTTTAGAATTCCTTTTCAGCGTTAGTATATGTGTCGTACAAAACTCACATTCCGATTTTTCAAACAGAAAATATTTGTCTTTTTGAGACCCGATGAAGGAAACTCAAATATATTATGTACAGTAGAGCTGCGTATGATTAGGTTCCACTTTACAGTTAGGTGAACCGATATTGTAGTATTAGTTATAGAAAAACACTCTGAATTTAGTATTTTATAAACTATTTAGTCGAGCATTAAATATTGAATTTCCAGTTTTGGCGGTGAGTAAAACTGTGCATCTATTTAGCGATTAAAATCTAGTTTTCCTGATTTATTCAATGTACTTAACTCATGTATGTTTCATGAGGAGCATTTGTCTAGCGTCGGTTAACATACCGCTTGTAGTGAGATGAAATTGCACTTTACTAAATAGTATGAGATCATGCAAACGTATTAGGATGTGTACGGAATAAACAACTCAGGAGCCTATTCACTGTATACGTTATCATATAGAATCTCATGAACGAGAACTTGAAGGACTGAGTCGAACTTAAACGGTTAGCATTTCCATGAAATACCAATGTTATCTCCTGCAGATTCATTGAGTGAGTACGTACTTCACAGCTGTTAGGTGAATGTGAGTATCATCAAATCAATCTTCATCTCCTTTCCTAGAAATATCTAGTTTAAAGTCAGTAATTGGTTAACATTGATGCAATTAAGTGCTGATTATCCTCGGCTGACAATATGCTATCTCTCCCATCGATGTAAGAAAGACGAACAAAATAATAATAAAACGCTCTTCCTAAATGAAAATAAAATGTATTAATCACTTCACTTCAATACAAATGACGTATCGTGACATATAGTAAATTAACCAATTTTTTTTCTCATACGCTAAATATAGCACCACCACAACATTTACAGCAAAAACAAACATACCAAAAATTACAATATATCATTCCAAAAAAAAACGCACTTGCTATTTTCAAGGAACATACGCCTTCAGATCGCATGCATAATGCAAAAAGCATAACTATAACTATAACATCTTGCAAATTGCGCCTGTTGATATTGTATTACAGTCCATTTCTTACATTTCATATCTCAGCAACTAAATTCACTCTAATGCACAGCTATTTCTGCAATTGTCAACTAAATCTCTCCGATCCTTCCCAGTCAGAAGTAAAAAGGGACACTTAAACAGAGATATTAGTTCAGTATCATTCGGCATATTAATGCAAGAACTATGCTGGGTAGAATTGGGCCTTTGTTTGTCTTCTGCCCTGATCTAATCAAAATGCTTTGCTCTCCTTCCTTACATACGTCGCCGGATTCTATAGAGCCAATAAGGGAAACTCTACGTGTTTGTTTAAATAGCTAAAACAGCATATAAATTATGTAGGATACCGTTTCTCCTCTCTTAGAAATGAAATGGGACTTTGGGGTTTGTATAAATGACGAGAAGGAAAACATGATTGAGATATCATTAACCGTATGTCCACTTGCTTAAGGTGATGAACCCGAATAATAAATGTGCGTATAAACAAATGAGGGAAATATTATGTAGTCATTCATCCTGATAGTAAAAGTCACCAATACTTTTTTAATTATATTAGCTATTTATATAATATAGTCTGAGAAAAATCGTCTGTAAAAAAGCAGGATCATCGCTTGTAGAATTTGTTTGATCGTTATTCTATTCAATCAATGCCTACCTGGGGCTAAATAATAACGATGTGTGAAGAGAAATAAACAACATGGTCAAGAGTGAGTACAAAATACCTAGACTGCAATATTGCACTCCGAATAACCGAATAATAACCATAGAATATGCATTGTTGTCCTCCGTTAAGTAGTGGTATGGTATATTAGGGACAATAAGTATGTAGGCTGTGCAATATTGTTCGGTCGTCAGATTATGCTCGATCAAAATATACAACAACAAAAAGATGGCGTACTCTCTTATCGATGACTCTAATTACCTAAACTGATCACGGTTGGGTAGCCATGGAGCATTACGTAGCCGTGATTTGTCAGTGCACAGAGCGAAAAAATGTTCTCACTTGGCAAGAAGAGACTGTTTCATAAGATCAGAAACATATACGGGTTATGGAGAAACGGGGAAAGGTGAGTAGTCTGAAGATTGTTTAATAGAATAAAAGGAATTTTTGAATTTCATGAGAATCGAAAGCAGCTCGTGTGATTACTGTGCAGAGAGGGAGAGAGAGAATGAGAGCGAGAGATGGGAGAGAGGGAGAGAGAGAGGTGTTTTACTTGGCTTATCCATTAATTCTCATTTTCATATCTGCGAGATAAACATTGTGAAATGTTTACGCTTTCCCGAAGGGAAAATCGTTATGTAATACATAAATTTTCTTCGACTGGAATCTCATCGGATATTAATGGATAATATTATAAAATAGACAACTCCTCATTTTATGACATTCTTCATCAAATACTAAATATTTCAACGTAGTTAATGGCAATGATAAAATATTCGATAAAAATGACTCTAGATCCTCATTAATCCCCTTCAAATATCAAATCAAACTAATCATGTTGCTACATCTATATAAAATGCTATTTAAACATAGGAAACTATATTTTAAAATCACCTTCCAACAGTGAACAGAAACCTTCTCTATAACGAGTAACATCGATATCACACCGCTATTTCAAGCAATGGTAGCACCTTAGGTAATAACATTTTCGACAAATGAAATAGAAATGCCAAAAGCAAACAGTAGCAATAGGATCTGCTACAAGGCCTAGACGTGGACGCATCAAGAATAAATAATGAAAACATGGTAATTTTCGCTTTCATTTTCTTATTTGCTATCGTGGTGTGCTCAATCAAATGTGTTGCAAAGTAAATATTAGAATCTCTTATTGAAGAGTTTGAATCTATAGGTTTTGATAAGTACGTCTAAAACTAACACATTTTAGACAGAAGATATTCTGTTAATTTAATTGGGATTTTATACACTGAGCAGGAAATTGCGTGGATAGTATTTAGTAGACGAATGATAATATATTAGGTAAATCTTGCGTTGGGCTTCATATAAAGAAGCCCGTTCTAGCCATTAATATTGCCAATGTATCAAAATATAAAAGGAAACTGACTGCTAAGTTAACGAATTATACATGGTTGATGCTTTTGTCTTGCTTAAAAAAAACATTATATGAAGCTGAAACTGTTGAGTTCCAACAAAAGGGGAAAAAACCTAGTTTCAAAGCGATGCCATAATAATGAAAATATTTAAAGCAAATATAGATACTGGTTATCGTTATCTCTTTTAATTACAGATGTGTATTTAATTTGAATGGTCCACGATGAGAAAAATCAATAAAAAGAAGTAATAACTGAGACTATTGATTGCTTTGGCGAACAGAGATATATCTATCTGCCATTAGGATAATCTGTTAAATGTGCCTGAAATTTTTCAATTGTTAAAACGTTCTGGTTTCTGATAATATGAACTGTTATGCATTTTATAGTATAACTATTTCAAATACGAGCAGTTTTAAAATCTTAGAAAGACAACTTAACGTGGGAACATATTTAAAGTTAATATTTTGGTGCATGGAAAACTCCATATCATAACAAGTCGCATGGGAAGATTGTCATCATACCCCATTTCATGAGTGTCTTTCAGTTCACCAGGATTTCTATCAACAGGCTGATAAAAGTAGCAACAACACGGTACATCCATAATTGCAGTAGTAGTAGTAGTAGTAGTAGTAGTAGTAGTAGTAGTAGTAGTAGTAGTAGTAGTAGTAGTAGTGGGCATCCGTCGGTCTCGAGAGGGCATAGATCTGCGCCCGAAGAAATCGTGTCACCTGCTGATGGTGGTGCAGCGTCTGTTGTGGCTGTAGAAGCTCACAGGAGAGTGGCGGTCATGCATACAGCGACTACATTTGAAGGACTTCTCCTCCGACGCTACTGGTTTTTCCTACGCTTTTGTTTGGTGACAAGTTCCTCATTTTATTCTACTCCCCGGATTCCCTTTCGCAGTATTTGTGTCAAGCGTGGGTGATCTTTAGCGATGTACTCCAATCGCAGGACGTCCAGATCAAGCGACTTCATATTTCTCTTGCAAACGACCCCGAAACGAAGATGGAGTCGTCCTCGTGCTCTTGTTCCGGTGTCCAAAATCTCCATGCAGGAGGTCTTTTGGGGTGCTGCTGCTGCTCCTGCTGCTGTTACTGCTACTACTACTACTACTACTACTACTACTACTGCTGCTGCTGCTGCCGCTGCTGCTACTGCTGCTGCCCTGTTGTTGCTGCTGTTACTACTTCTGAACACATTTCCTGTAACGTTGATTCAGAAGATCAGATGGGAGAACATACCAACAACAATGGCAAGATGCAAGGTCATTTTTCCCTTACTTTCATAGAATTGTATAGCACACACTGATGACCAAATACAACTGATTATGCCATCTTCTGCTAGTAGAATAAAGGGCATGTGTTACGAAGATCACAAAGGCAATAGATACACTGAAACCTATTAAAAACATAGGCTCTGACCGATGCTCAGCCAGGAACCTGAAGACATGTCCATGGAACCAAACGGCCTTCTGCATTACCTCTTTCACATACTCTTCAAATGTGATCTGTTTTCAGTCTGGTGAATGAATGTTTCGGTGATTCGTAATTACTAGAATCACTCTAGCGCTGAAACATCGAAATCCCGACCGAAAACGTTACTCACTATTACCAATAAAATAACGGGGTCTATGAACCAGATATTAAAATGATCTGCTAAACAACTAACCCACAGAACGATTCATCTTCTGCCTCAGATGTGGTGTTTTCGATGTTCTAATTATTTCTAGGAGAAATAGAACAATTTCAATTTAAGCCATTGTTTGTGGAGATAGAGGATCAAACAGTGAATAAAACAAACTTTAAAGTTTGTTAAATCCATCAAGGTCAGTCTTTCATATCAAAACTCTAATCTCTCTCAAATGTGTGCATTAACCTCAAAAGGGCCAATACTAGACCAGCTCATGTTTGTAAAATTAATAAAGGTCCCGGTCAAAATCTTTGAAATTTGCTATACGCAAATAACCCAGGTACTGGTTTCTCACTTAAGTCGCAAAGAATGCAATGAAGCAACAGAGAGCTGGCGAGGATTAAAATATAGATAGATGGTTACAAATACTATTTGAATAATCAGAATGAAAATAAATGTGTTATAATGGTAACAGATACTATCAAACTTTATATATCACTTTGGGATCGGAGATTATCTATGAAAAACAGCATGTGCAAGTATGAGTAACAGTCTCATGTGGGGAGAAAATATCTCGAATATATACGTTTAACAAACTGTGAAGCTATTTGGCCCATTGAAGAATTGTAGGCAATCTAGATTACAAAGCAATGAGTATCAAGTTGGAAGTGTTCTAGAGAACACCTGTTTTGCAGATCATCGTCTCAGAGATGTAATCAATCAATTCCTTTTGGTCTGAAACTAAAATATTATGATAATTGTGTTTGACACGAGAAGTCTCTCTAGTAAAAACATACACCACAGAAGAAAGTGTGTTGCATCAACAGTTTTCTGCATCATGCGAGCATGCTACAATCCATGAACTAGAGGAATGTTTGCTGCCTCAGCATTAAATATGTTTTCAAAGGGCCGGTTTCTTATTAACTGTGCATAAACTCTCAATATCCAATATCTGGACTCAGATTGTGAGCAAGAGCCTTTTGAACTTGTCTATCATAATTTGGAACAAACTACCAGAGACTCGGCTGAACGAATTCAGCCTATGTAATATGTACTTTTAAATGCTGAATGTTCAAAATTTTTCGTCTATGTCACGTGAAGTGCTATGAATCAACACTTGGAATCCAATAACCAACATTTTGTTGTTATTCATAAATGCATTACAAAATTTTCTTAGCGAAAATTGGTGACCTTCAAATTGAACTGGTGCATCAATGCTGCATATGACAACAGACATGTAAACAATTGGTGAAAACATCAATACATTTAGAGGTTTATAAATTATTATTGCATAGAAATCACAATTAAATTTACAATTTTAGAGAACTGGCTGATAGCTTTTATATAATAATTACCATATATTAATTGTCGCACTATTTCATTGTTTATTAGAGTGTATTTGACCAGCAGTTGATGATTAAATATGTAAATCTGCAATAGAAAATTTAAAACGCAAAAATACTTCAACCGATTTATTATTATGAATGAGTTAACTAATGAGTCTCTAAACTAAAATGATATCTGACACTACTAGTAACAATTTGAAGCAGAATAAAGTAAGAAATATTCTTTCTTTTTTTCTTTTACTTGTTTCAGTCATTTGACTGCGGCCATGCTGGAGAACCGCCTTTAGTCGAACAAATCGACCACACAACTTTTGTAAACCTAGTACTTATCCTATTGGTTTCTTTTGCCGAACCGCTAAGTTATAGGGAATTAAACACATCAACATCGGTTGTCAGGTGGTAACGGAGAGACAAGCACAGATTCACACAAATATATAACAACGATAAATGCGTCTATAGAAATGGAAAATGACTAATGTAAATTGTAGACTATTTTCAGAGTAATGTATAAGGAACAACATCTCTCACCCTACACCATAGGACATATTTTCCAAGGCTTTCAAACACACGCAGTATAACTTGAGTGTCTTTAATATCTTATCCGCAATTTAAGCAACAACATCATATAAACTATATGTTATACAGTTCTCTTTTTTTAGCTTTCCTTCGTAGAGCACTCGTAGTAATTAACTTTTTAACAGTAATGTGTCACGAACAATTTGTCTGCTCTTCGTCAGAATTATGGATACTCGTTGGGTAGAACCATGCGATGAAGCAATTAGAAGATAGCTTTGTACGTTTGTTTCTTCTCCGTGTTTCAAGAGCCTATTCAAGTTTTGTGAACGAAAATATACAGTGCTCCGCAGTCGATAGATTTCCCATTTTATTATGTCACAGCTTCGTTCCTATATAATATATAATCTTACTATAACAGGTATTATGTTCGTCTGTCTGTCCGACTGTCTGCTTGTTCCCTCTTCACAGTCAATTGGCTGAACCAATGGTCACGATGTTTTTCGGGATTACGAAGGAGATAATTAGAAAGGTCTTTAGCAAAACAATAAAGAAGTGAAAAACTATGATTATTTAGTAGGTATTGAGGTCTATATTAATAATTCACCTTTGATTTTTTTTTTTTTTTGTTAAAATTACGGCGACGAGGATTAACTTTGTATTTCACCCCCGTATAGTTCGTGAATTTAGACGGTTTAGATTTGTGATATTGTCCCTTTATTTCCCATCGTTGATGGGCACATCTTACTATAGTGGGCATTATGTCCGGCTTTCTGTCCATCTGTCCGTCTTTTTGTCTGTTCCCTCTTCACAGCCAGACGGCTGGATCAATAGTGACGATATTTTTCGGAATTACAAAGGCGGTAGTAAGGAAGATTTTTAGCATTAAAAAATATCAGAAATTATGATTATTTCGTGGATATCGATTTTTGAATTGATAAACCACATTCGCATTTTTATTAAAAATTCACCGAGCATGAGCAACTCATCGTATACTTTCATCGTATATTTCGTAGATACGGGGGAGGTTGCGAGGCGGCTAATAGCGAAAATAAAATGGGAAAGTGTGTGTCAGTATATTGTGTTTGTGAGTATTTAGTGGTTATTGACGTGTGTTAGTCTCGAGCAGGTTTCGAAACGGCTAATCGATGCAGCTGTTATTTACATCTCAGTTTTGTCAAATAATCCACGGTACCAGAACATCCAGATATTATTTGCTTAGAACAGTGAGAGGTATGTTTTAATGGACTTTTGGCAAGCTTAAAGTTTCCGCTCGCGCATTCACAGCAAACAAGGCTCAGAGCTAGTTATACGTAGAGCAACGGACACCAGTAATTTGAAAATTAGCGTCAGCCAAACAAAATATCGTCCACAGAGAAGTTTTTTATCGAAAGGAATACGATTCATAATTTAAATAAGGAAATTTGTGAACTTTGAATGTATAAAAGTATAAACAAGCGTGAAATAGTGTAAACAACTAAAATAAAAGTATATTTAAATAACATTTTGTTCTTAATACTTCATGCAGTGGTCGAAGGAAGCTTTGGCTTTTAGGAGTGGTCTACATAACCATTCATGATACAGATCCTGGGAGCTTATTTATCGTCATTACGTCACTTAGTCGAAAACACATGTCATATAGCTGCAACTCTAATAAATCACTCAGTAATCTATCAAGTCCATTTACACATTTCTCAATACATACTGCTGTTATTACTTCCCTCCCTCATTTTATGCCATCGTAGAAGGATAAAATTGCGAGTTTATATGATACATGGCGAGATCCGTTGCACAAAATGTCGAAGCACCACTGAAGTCATGCTGCACATTTAGTCTTCAGTTACTCATTAATACCATAAGCATACACTTAACCGAAGGAGCAGAAAACAACCCACTTGCATACGTCTATTCTTTTCCAGGCATACACAAACATCACATTTCCTATTTCAAAATGGTTATAAATTGATTCCATTGAACACGAAATAGAACTGTAACTTCTTAAATGAAGATAGCACTCAGTAGTATATGCTCTCTGACAAAATTGCAGCATTATCCCTGATTAATGTAATCTACTATTGGAAGGAATTAAGAAAAGGTATGATGGATATTTACTCTCTAGTATAGTAATGTCTTGGAAATGATTATAGGGAAACGTGAATTGAAAGGAAAATTAAATATTTAAATACATAGGATTTAATTTTATAACACTGCCTGCGGTTTCTCTACAAGGAGAGGAATTCAAATTAAAACGTTTCATCTTGATGTAACACTTCATGCAGCATCTATCGGAATATTGATTCTATTTAAAGACCTTCATCAATGGGTAGGGGGTACTTGGATTCAACAGTTCTAGTATGCAGTGACAATGAACAAATGCACACAGGTACTCTAAAATCAAATAAATTGATCATTCTAAAATATTTAGAAATTTCACTGGATATATATATATATATATATATATAATACAATGAAGGCAGCATACTTTTTCATAATTGAGTTAAATTCTCAATAAAAAATTCTTTCAATGTACTCTATGAAATTTTCTTTATCTTTTAAAGGAAGTTATCAGTTATTTTCTCAGTATCTGAAGCAGTTTCGTGGAAAAAGATAATAATCAGTATTTTTGGTTGTTAATTCATGTAGATATTTTGTAGTAAACTAACATTATCAAAAAAGCCTACCTAGATCAGTATTCTTATTTGAAAAAGCATACACATGTATTGTATGTATATATATATATATATATATGTGTGTGTGTGTGTGTGTGTGTGTGTGTGTGTGTGTGTGTGTTTGTGTGTTTGTGTGTATCTATGTATGTACATATAAATGCAAACATATTTAATATGTTACATAAATTTAGACACATGCACACGCCCACACGTTCACATACACATATAATATATATGTGTGTGCGTGTATGCATGTGTATGTATTTGTATTAATAAATTCATATTATGTAAATATCTATCTATATATATATATATATATATATATATATATATATATATATATATATATATATATATATATATATATATATATATATATGTATATATATATATATATGTATATATATATATATATATATATATATATATATATATATATATATATATATATACACGTATATATACATATATACATACATATATATATGTGTGTGTGTGTGTGTGTGTGTGTGTGTGTGTGTGTGTGTGTGTATGTGTGTGTTTGTGTCTTTGTTTGTCCCTCTGTTACCGCTTGACAACTGGTGTTTGTGTGTTTACTTTCCCGAAACGGTTCGGCAAAAGTGCCCGATAGAATGAGTAACAGGCTTTAAAAAAAATAAGTACTGGGATCGATTCATTCAACTGGAAATTCAAGGCGATGCCCCAACATGGCTACAGTCTAATGACTGAAAGAAGTAAAAGATAAAAAATATATATATATATATAGACCGAAATCTAAATTTGAGAAGATGGTGAGGGAATATTCTTCATGTGTTCAATAGAATTTGTTCTCCTGTTTCATATCCACACTTGTTGTAGTCTGGTTGCCTGTTTTCTTGTTCTTTCCTTTTTATCTGGTGTGACCTTGCATGCTAGGTCCTTGACGTCACCAGATAGAACTAGTTACAGGGTAATAAAAATTATATTGTTTGTACACTGTTAAAATTTAATGTAGTCACACTGTCAAACCATGATGTGAACATGAAGCATATCGTACATGAAAAATGAAATATCATTACGGTGCTTTCAGATTTAAATTCATGTAACACAGTGGATATGAAATAATACTGCTAATTATTAAGTTTCGACTGAGTTCAAACATTAAATTTATACCTTAGATGCATAAACAATATTTGAATGAAAAGAAGTTAGAACTCACTTGTAATCAGTAACTAATTGTTGAACTGCAAGATATTCAGATTTAGAATCTTGTTCAAAGATTAAATCTAGCTACGGAAAAGAATAATTTTACTGCCCAACAGGACATGTATTTGTCATTACATTGTTACCAAGTTATACATCATCCCCACCTTGATTGAACTTGTATATATATATATATATATATATATATATATATATATATATATATATATATATATATATATATATACGTATGAATATATGTATATATGTATCTATGTATGATATATACATGTGTGTGTCTGTATGCTGTATGTCTGTATGTATATACATATACAACGTATGTATATCAAAGGCAATGAAGTCTCATGACACTTGAACACTGAGTTTTATTAGAAACACACATTTATCAATAATCACACATACATAATATAAAAATTCAATACACAGGCGGTTCGTATTTACATTTGTGATAATATTTTGAGGCATTTGCTTTCAACTATAGCCGTTTCCGTTACTTGTGATTTTTATATAAAAGTACTATATAAACTAATATACAAAGTAATAACAAACATGTCATCCAATCGACGCATGCTCAATATTATTTATGTACATATTTGTCTCCAGGAAAATGTCTGCATATATCAAATTATAGAAAAGTACTGCGTCTGAAGCCAGCAGTGAAACAGAAAACAAATAAAGATTTTATCATGTTTATGCTTTTGCTGTTGACTTTTCATTCATTTTACAATGAAAATGAGTTACTTCGAAGTTGATATGTAGTGATGCAGCACAAACATCAAAGAACAGATTGATATTGGTGGGAATAAAGTTGAAAAATATCATATTTGTTATTTGTTTCGGTCATTGTCCTTTTAGTGGTCATCATTTTAACTTTTGCTAATTTTTCTTTTCTTTTGCCTCTTTCCTTTATAGTATGGGGTTCTCTGCAAGAGATGTAGTAACAAAAACATGGGTTGCAAACTCATGGCACCTTACTTATTTCAATTGTACAAAGTTTCAAATAATTTGTTTGATTGTTTGTCCTTTTTCATTTTGAATAACCTAATATAAATATCGAAATAGCAAGGAAATTTCAAGGCAATCCAGCTACAGAGAAACGAAAGTCTCTTTATTTGAGGTTTCGTCTAACAAGAGATTATGGTGAAGAAGATATGCATATCTCTGATTCGTGGAAAGTCCGATTGTGGTGGTTTTGTACGTAAGTTCAAGCTGGATCAAGCCTCGACCTCCCTGAGCTCTGGGGAGGTAAAGACGATCCACGTCTGCCTTTGGATGGTGCATCTTATTACAAGTCAGTAGCTTGCGGATTTTTCTATCAATTTTGACTATTTCACTGGTATTCCAGTTAAGCACATTGAAGCTATAAAGAACAACTGGGACTGCTAAGGAATTTATGGCTAACACCTTATTATATGCATTCAGTTCAGACTTCAGAACTGCTCGAACTCTTCTATAACATTCCTTCCTAACCTTCTCTTTCATGCTTGCATGCTGGATACCAGTGACTTTTGCTTTGTATGTGTACAAGTTAACTCCAAGTCTCACCCAGTTGTCTCAAGAAACAACATGCAGGTGTTATGTCTAGGGTGTCACATATTTGGTTTTGCACATAGTATTGTTCTACAAAATGTTTAAGAAAACAAGAAAATTATAAGTTTGTTTAAAAATTTGAGATTACATACACAGTTTTTTACGTAGGATATGGGCAGTTTCATATATTATTATTATTATTATTATTATTATTATTATTATTATTATTATTATTATTATTATTGTTATTAGTATTATTATTATTATTATTATTATCATCATTATTATTATTATTATTATTATTATTATTATTATTATTATTATTATTATTATTATTATTATTATTATTATTATTATTATTATTATCATTATTAGAATAATATATACATATAAACATATATACATATATACATATATACATATATACATATATACATGTCATTTACTGCAAGAGTTATGGCCAGTACGGGATTCATATCATACAGTTAAGGACGTTGAGGTCTTGAATCATTAATTCCCTTAGGAATGACATTGTCTCAATCAAACCCTATAAACTCTCATATAGATTTATGGAATTATTTAATATGAAATATATTAAATTCAGTATTGCAGTGTCTTTATTTTTCCATCTCAGGAAGAAAAGCATTTTTTCTCACGTATTGAAAAAGCGAATACTTCCATGGATATATGCATGTATATTGCTGTAATTGGGAGTGTCATATTGCCAGCATAAACACTCGATTGTATTTCATATCTAAATACCGTTATAAATCAACTGGTTGGTTAACTATTTCACTAAGCAACTGCTTAATCATTTGTTTTTACCAATTTACTTGTTTGCTTCTCAGGGACATTTCGTTGCCATCATGTTATCTGTTTTAATTGAACGTATGATAGTGTTAGGCTTTAAGCTGCATGTTTTTAAACATATATTACATTATGCACTTCTTGCAGTTTATTTTTGTTGTAAAATTCGTCAATCCAACATCAATATATGTATGTATGTATATATATATTTATATATATATATATATATATATATATATATATATATATATATATATATATATATATATATATATATATATATATATATATATATATATATATATATATATAAAACAGGGGATGTTTGTGTGTGTGTGTACGTGAAAGTGGTTTATGCACGTCCACAAATTAGCACGCATGTCGCTCCAATTTTAGGAAAAGATTCGGAATGACCCTATGTGCATTTTAGTGAACTTTCTCTCTCAGAGGTACCCGCGTATACCTGTAAAAATCGATAAACTTTTGCCAATTTTGAAGTTTGTTGACATGGCGAAGTCAAATCTGTGCGTACGCGCGTGAAGACGAGAGAGAGAGAGAGAGAGAGAAATTGTATATTTGTGAGACGGAGGGTGAAGGAGACAAACATTTCTTTGCCAGCGTCTGTGTGGTAGGCAGCAAGCAAACAGAAAAAATACCCCCTTTCTCTCTCTCTCTCTCTCTCTCTCTCTCTCTCTCTCTCTCTCTCTCTCTATCTATCTATCTATCTATCTCTCCCTCCCTTACATAAACATGCCAGTTATCTCTTTTTCTTTCTTACACACACACACAGCAACATGACACACAAAACACATGTTGCCAAAAAGAAATAGACGCTATGTTTTTATAGTGAGTATGCCAGACAGAAAGTGTGGTGTGTATGTGAAGTTGCTTTGTTAGTGTGAGAGAGCAGCATGTGTGTGTGTGTAATGTTGCTGTGTGTGTGAGACAGGGAGAGAGAGAAAGAAAGAGAGATAAATGTGTGTAAGAGATAGAGAGGGAGAGCGCGATCTCTCTATCTCTGCCGAATTGATGTAGACAAACCCATGTGGTCTGATTTTCACGTTTAAATCGCCATTTCCAAAATATATTTATTTCAAATCATTTATTCGTATATATATGTAAGGCAAGGTGTGTGTGTTTTGTTGATATACGGGCAACACACACACACACATACGAACATGTATGCGTACAAAAAATATGTATGCAATTGGTGTACATACGTGCGTGTGTGTGTGTGTGTGTGTGTGTGTGTGTGTGTGTGTGTGTGTGTTGCTCATATAAATATATATATATATATATAGATAGATAGATAGATAGATAGATAGATAGATAGATAGATAGATAGATAGATAGATAGATAGATAGGATGATAAATTGAATATTAATTCAATTTAAAACCAAGTGGCCTAGCATATAACAAGTCTGAAAATTCAGAAAAAATTGTATTACACGTGTATAAGGGATGACCACTAGGTGGACATCCAATATGCTAGAAAGAGGTCATCAACGACCCAACCACACAGAAAAATAATGTTCTCCAGAAAAATTTCGCAAAACGCCAGAACAGGACAAAATGAGAAATATACAGAATAAAGAATTATCTATGGCCTGCTGCAGTCTCGAACATTAACGTTTTACTTTCGTAACATCCGTGTTCTCATATCTGAACAGAACCGCTTTTGACACAGAGAATCGGGAGCCCTTTTGGTCATTCTATTTTCCTTGCTGGAAGGGTTCCTAACCCATGAGCAAAGAGGGGTTAGATGATGGCGGTGGTGTTTTCAAAGGGATGGCATGTGTAACCTGATCACCTCTGCCGATCAAACTCTCAACCCATGCACTCCAGTTGCAACACTGATTCTGCCCAAATTTGACGTCATGTTACTTAGTTTGGTTTGAAATAAAGAACTTGGTTACCTTAATAATCCCAACTTAATCCCGGGCAAAGCCGGGCTATACTGCTAGTATATATATATATATATATATGTGTGTGTGTGTGTGTGTGTGTGTGTGTGTGTGTGTGTGTATGTATGTATGTATGTATGTACGTACGTATGTATGTATATAATTTTATGAGGAGAAACTTGACAGGGATTCAATTTTTCAATTTGATCACCTCCGTAGCTTCATCAGACTGTTTCAGGTTGACAAACCAGTCGAAAGCTGGAAATATTTGTAAAAGTTGTGTTTGTAATGCTAAATAAGCATGTACTCTATAAAAAGTATTGAATAATCCTTCAGTTTGAGGTTAAATTCTCCTACGTATATAATTTGACACAAACAAGTGGTAATGCTACATACACGCACACACACACACACACACACACACACACACGCACAAACATAAACTCAACACAACAAAAGCACATACACACACTTCATAAATCCAACATCAATGCCTTAATGCTTTCACAAAATTATTATCCCAATCCGAGTTGCTGTTGCCATGAGTAACTACCAAAATAACTTTTATTGATGAACGTTACTTGCGTAAATTTTAACACCCAAATTTGTTTTGACATTATCAGCAGAATTAAAGTCGTTTCTTAGATTTATAAGTCATCATTTTTAACTATAGAATTCTGCACAAAATTAGATGATTAATGATGGAACGATTACATCCAACATAAAATAATATTAATGTAAACACGCAGAGAAAATATACACGTCATAAGCAAATATGCCTGGTGATTGATGACAGAAATTGTAGCGATTAAATTTTCAAATTTCATCGATAAAATCTAAAATAGTTCCAGTGATAAAGCCTGCACATCTTACACTCGAATAATATGCTAATATGATATTTGATACACACGCCAATATGTGAATGTAAATGCCCTATACACCACAACAAATCACCAGCAGAGAATGATGCGGAAATATTTAGGAATAAAATACGCAAGGGTCTCGTACAAAATTTTGGACAGAAACATAATCAGTATTGAAAACTATAGCGTACTCAATACATGACAGAAAATATGTTTCGCATATGACTATCAAAAGAGACCAATATACACACATATATATATGTGTGTGAATGTGTGCGCGCGCGTACGTGTTTGTGTGTGTGTGTGTGTGCGCGTGTGTGAGCGTGTTTGTGTGTGTGTGTAAAGGTGTGTGCGTGTTTGTGTGTGTGTGTGCGCGTGTGTGAGCGTGTTTGTGTGTGTGTGTAAAGGTGTGTGCGTGTTTGTGTGTGTGTAAAGGTGTGTGTGTGTGTGTAAAAGTGTGTGCGTGTTTGTGTGTGTGTGTGTCTAAAGATGTGTATTGAGGAATTAAAATAAGATCGCATGCCTCGACGTCATAAGTAAATTGCTGTAAACTCATCTTTCTTCCTCTTTCTCTTTTTACTTTACTTTCTCTTTTTGCCTTTATCTACTCACATCCCCCAACCATTTTTTTTTCACTTTGCCATCTTCCGTCCCCTTTTTGCAATTTCCTTCTGCTTCCATTCTGACCTGTCATCTTTACTTTTGTACTTTTGATTTCAGTACGCTTGAAGTTAGGAACACATTCCATGTGGAACAAACGAAATGCAGATACATCAGTACCGTGTGTCACTCCACGGATTATTGCCCTAGATTGCGCCAGTTTCTCAGACTGTCAACGCTTATTAAATATGGTAGTTAGAGATCTGATACCACAAAAGAAAGGGGGAAATGTATGTGTAAAGCGACTGGGGCAGAGAAAATGCAAACGTCTAGCGAGGAAATGGAAACAGAAGAGAACAAAAGAGGTGATCCTATCAGATGTGTGTGATAAAGAAAGAACAAACAAACAGACGAAAGAAACAAACAAATAAACAAAGAAAGGAAGAAAGAAGGAAAGAAAGACAGAAAAAATGACAGGAAGAAAGTAAGTAAAAAGGAAAGAAAGAGTTAAAGTAACGCCGAAACAATTTAAACGGTATTACAATGTGCGTACAACTAAGCCTGACTTCGTGGGCAATATGAATAGAAAGAGCTTGACTCTAGTTACGAGAAAACAACGAACAAATCAACGCAAAAACACCCTTATCAGAGTCAAACATGAGATTTACTAAGATTCAACGAGTTAGGCAGTCATAAAACTCGAGACGTCAACATGAAATAGGCATGTACTACACACACACACACACATATATATATATACATACATACATACATACATACATACATACATACATACATACATACATACATACATATATATATATATATATATTATTCAGACAATAAAATCAGAGACAGTTTAGAATGTTTGCCTAGAACCAATTACTAGCCTGATAGACTTGGCTATGTCAAGATGGATTTTTATGTATTCTTCCTCCCACTTGGATTTGAAATGTTGCCACAATTATAATATGTCTATTCTACTGTGATTTTCTGCATTTTCCTGCAGCTGAAGATTGCTCTACATATTGCATTTAATGTAATGCTCGCATTACTTAAATAAATGGAGTAGCATGAAACGTGCGTACTGCAATCATCTTTGAAATCCGTGTTGCTTATTTTGATTTTATATATATATATATATATATATATATATATATATATATATATATATATATATATATATATATATATAAAGACATCGAATACGTATGAGATAGCATGATCCATAATACGAAAAAAAAATTTAGTTTGATGAGTCAGCTATATGATTATTCTAGTCCACCAACTCTAACAGACACACACATATTAATTTCTGTTTTTCACCGATACCATCCAAACTCAAAAACAAAACCTTGTACTGAGTTCTTCCTTGCTAGAATTACAGTCATCAACGATTGCTTTCTCCCTAGTGTATATTGCTTAATAATTGAATTACATTTATTCAGTTTTAACAATACCAGTAACAATATAACCTGCCTGGAACGGTCTGAAAATGTCAAGGGTAATCCTCATCCTATTCTGGCTAACTCATAACAATGATTCTGGTATCTTGATATCTTTATATTTACTGTCTTTACCAATTCATTTATTATTTTATTGTATCTGGTTTGATCTTAAATATAATCCTTTCTGTATTGATCAACTGAATAGTTCCGGGATGAATTTTAAGAGATACGAGATATATACGATAGTAAAAAAATATTATACTAAACAGAAAACGATACTTAATAAAGTGGCATCGCGTGACTAACAATGGAGGCGATTGTATTACATTTATGTTTTCAAAAATGACGTAGCAATGACCATTAACCCTTTGAGCCCTGACTTCCTGAACCTTATTTGACCATATACCTGGCACTCCACCGGTTACGGTATAGAGTGGTGCGATGGTATAGAGGAAAATAAGCCAACCGCTGGTAAACCGGTGTTACACGTTTAAAGGGTTAATGTTGATTTCAAGTTTGTAGCAATTACTCTTTGCCTGGTAAGAATGTTTTCTTTATATATAGTCATTGAAAACTATTGGCAGCAGATTACGTCTTCCTTTCCATTCTTGTTTCTAAGTTTGTTTACAGAATTGCGTTCTTGCAGAGTAGCCACTTCGTTTATTTTTAGTCGGTTACGTTGACCCAAGCACTTTCTCGAGTACTGAAATCATTTTTGTCATAAACTAAGAAATGCAAAGTAGATAGAAACGAGTGACAAGTCGGATTCAAATTCATTAGGTTATTTTTTGTTCAGAGACATCGGCGTCTCCACTATACTTTATTGAAATCATTCTATAATATAATAAATATGTCAAAGAGGAAGCTTATAATTAGTAACTAATATAATGGATATCTACCAGATTTTATGATCATGAATTTCTAATTTTTCCATAAAATAATCTCTTCATTGAATTTGGATGTTAGTCTTTGACCATTTAGAGACAGGAGTAATTCAACATTAATCGCAGGTAGATTTAACATGCCACTGAGTTTGCGAAGGTTTGTCTTTTAAATTATAGGTAATATTCATTCGACGGTATTCCTTTTTGTATAGATCTATTGAATAGTTTCGGAATATATTTTAAGAGATATGAGGTATATACCATAGTCAAAAGTATTGTATTAAACAGAAAATTGTCCATTATGATACGACAGAGTGTGTCTAGGAACGGGGGAGATTATAATACGTGGAATTCCGTTCTAATAAATTGTGTCGACTTAATACACACACGAGCTCGCACATACACACATATAACATATAAAGTACACACATGAACACGCACACCCGACCATTTCTCATAAAGCATAGAGAGTGAAATGGAAATTCAGAGCTCATGAATGCGAAATGAATTTGATATGCACTTGACTTAATATGTCTTCTGTAACTAATATAATGTTCAATGAAGAATATTAGATGTCTATTGGAATATGCCAATAGTCTTCTGCATAAAGAACATAGTTTGATGAAATATATCATAGTGATGCGAAAAAGGAATCTAGTTAATTGAAATCATAATTCTAATATGAGAAAAAGTCATTAATTTTAAAAACAAGCTAAAATGAAAGGGTAGCATGAAAGAGAGGAGGGTGTTAGATAGCTTGCAATTAGCCAAACGTACTTTTTGCCCAAGGCCTTTGGGAAATTATTTCGAAGTCATTATTTTTATATATGTAATCAGTCAGTTCCATTTACACTCAAGACTAAAAATATTCTATACATCGCTTCTCATATCTTCGTATCGATTGTGTACACGTTGCGTCGTTGAGAAGTTATATCAAGACTAAAAGTTATCTGGACTTTTTACATTCAGGAGCAAAGTTCAAACGGGCACAACTCCGGTCTCACATCACCTATATACCACCATATTTAGTAGTTGATTAGAATTTCTGGTGCACTCTATCTCGGCTTTTCTCAAAACAACTGTGATTAAGACTGAATACATTTTTCGTCTCATTAGCGCTTTAATTTTAATTACTTACAAAAGTATTTTGGTTCATTTCTTTAGGTGCCAAAGTCCACGCTGAATTATATTTTTATTATGAAATACATCACATTAAATGTGGCGACAAAATCGTTTTTTAATTACTTTGCAATTTAATGTCAGACGCTGCTATGTAATAAAAATAAATTTAAAATGTATTGAGTATTATTTCGCGTAAGACGGAACTTCTATTATACGGCTTGTATGTATCAAGAATTGTCGTGTCCCTCGGTGTACCTTCATGTGAAAAACCTTCTTGCAATAACGTTTATTTCGAAATGGGCTGACTGTTATGGTGCTTGAGTTGCGTTTTTATTGGATGTTGATAATGATACATCTTCTAAGGAAATAAAATTGTTTACCATTTTAAACCAATATATCTCATCCAACGATGTATTAAAAAAGGATACGAATATCTTACGTTTAGCCGTTAATTATGTTGATTAGCAATTTTATTTACTATATGTAAACTTACTTTGAAAAACATGAACTTTAAAAACAAACAACAGTGCTCTATCACCAAACCTGTGTTATGGATCAACGAAAGGTGTCTCATGCAGTCACTCGTACAGGTAGATCTAGCAGTTAAATTACACTCAAATCACAAATTAAATTATTAAAGAGAGCAATTGGATAATAACGATCTGCATGTACTCTACTCGAGAAGCACTACGTTGATCACAATTGGAATCAAAGATTTGCTCCATTATGTTTGATTCGGTGCCTAACAATGCTAACATATTTATCAATGACTTGATATATATATACTTGACTGGACTAAATAATCTGAAGCACTAATAATAGTCATTGTTAACTACATTCTATTTTTCAGAACAGAGATTTCTGTTATAAAATTTGCACGAAATTACACATACACGTAGTTAGGCCTTAGCGCTTAATGTACCAAAAGTAGGGTTCTCTAATATATTTAAATGATCTTCAAACGGACAAATAAATATTTAAGGAATACAGCGTGTAAAATTTCTAATGTAATATCAATGAAACTTTTATATGCAAAAGGCGAGTGCTTAGAGCTTGGGAACTGAGTCTATGGGCTTCGAAGCAATCAACCTTTACATTGAAAACTTGATAATTACCAGAAAGTATGATAGAGTACAAATCAAGTTGAAGACCATTCTGAAATTCAAATTCAAACTATTTCTTAATAAACTAGCAAGAGTAAAAAAGCTATTAAAAAAAAGCAACTAATCATCCTAATTTAAAAAAGGCAACTAATCATCCTAATTTAAAAAAAGCAACTAATCATCCTAATTTAAAAAAAAAAAACTATTTAATGGAAACAAAAAGAAATAGAAAAATAGATGTTTATGGATAACACAGGGAAAGAAATTTTTTTTCCATTAATACCAGCACTTATTCTTAACTCATTTGAGCCTGAATTCAATCTGAGATTTGCTGAATTCAAATCTGAGATTAGTTTTTCTCTGTAAGCTCTAGATTTTATACAATTCAACTTACTCTTTTTTCTCGAAATTTGAACACCTGATACATGGTGGCATAGCCTATCTGTAACATTTATGGTCATACAGTCTTAGAATTGGACTCAAAATAACTATCTGATGCATGCATACATTCAAACATACATACATACATACATACATACATACATACATGCATGCATGCATACATACATACACACACACACACACACACACACACACACACACACATACATACATATATATATATATATATATATATATATATATATATATATATATATATATATATATATATATATGAAGGTGCATGGTTTAGTGGCTAAGGTGTTGCACTCACGATTGTGAGATCGTGCTTTTGATTCCCAGACCGGGCATTGCATTATGTTCTTAAGCAAAACACCTTATTTCACGTTGCTTTGCGATCATTTCATCTGAAATATGGCATGGAATATGGTGCACCTGCATAGGTAATGTCAATTTGATGTGTGGTCTAACGACGGGACAGCTCGTTATCTATCTGTCTATCTATCTATCTATCTATCTATCTATCTATCTATCTATCTAGCTAGCTATCTATCTATCTATCTATCTATCTATCTATCTATCTATCTATCTATCTTTCTATCTATCTATGTTTCTGTGTGTGTTTATGTATATTGATTAACAGATAACACTGGTCAGCAAATTTTCTATTGCATTGATATCAACACTTGGTATTGCCTAATTTGAGTGCATAGATATCAGATCTGAAGTTGGTTATTTCCTAAATGCTCTAGTTTCTTATCTTGTTGTTGTTTTTTTTCTGCAATCAAAGTATTTTAAAATCTTAAAATTTCCTTTTCATCACATTGACGTCATAGTATATCATGAAAGATAGGTGATTAAACTCTCTTTAAATTAGCTGGGAAATAAAAAAAAGGCAACATAATATAAATTTATTGAAGAACACAATTTGAAATATCTTCCCTAATAAGCAAAGGTTATAGTATTTAAAACTGATTGATAAATATGAAATTAGTTACTATGAGGAGGCAAAGCTCAATTGCAATCTATTCGGGAGGAATTTTTGCTTCAAGTCTTGGGTTTGTGGACTGTCTCAGGGCAATCTCGCTTAATGCTCCAGCACTAGTCTGGCATCATATGTTTGTTACATATCCCTTGGTAAAACTCTTCCATGGTCTTCAGGTCCTGATGGAACTGCTCGCCTTGTACTTCATTTATTGCACCTAGGTTCTCAGTAAATCTATCAAGATGACTGTACGTGAAATGGAGTTTGACACTCATGTTACATCCCAGATTATGAAAAGCTGACGACATATTAGCTACAAGAGTTTCATAGTTGTCGGCCTTTTTATTACCGAGAAAGTTTACTATTACCGCCAAAAATGGAAACCACGCAGTCCTTTACGTGCCATTCACCTTTCTGACAAATTCTTAGTCACATACAAGTGTACGAATCAGCAGTCTATCAAACACACTTGCTTTCATCTTCTTCAAGAAAGCAGGGAGAGCAGGGACTATGTGCTGGAAGCATTTTTAATAATAATTTTTATATTTCTGTTGACAATATAAACGTGTAATTAATTAAATTGACCGCAAACAGCTAGAATGCAAAACTTGAATTTGCATGAAAACCAGAGGAAGTAGAACATAGACGTTTTCAGAGTTGAATTTAGCAAGTTAAAAATAGTAAGAATCAGTTTTAAAAATCTTATGCTACTGAAATTTCGAAAATATTTGTTGTCTTGTTTTATTGAAGCAGAGACCACGAATAACGAAGTTATTCATAGGTAATTATTCATAATACATAAGAGTATAAAATTAAACAAAAATCACAAAAATCCTTTGGCAGAATATTTGCACTCTTACGTCATTATATATCGCTTCGTCTTGTCTGCATGCACGCAGTTATACACTTCAATACTACATGACAAATGGCTTTTCGCATTATATGGGAAAGCACATTTACCAACAACTCTATAATCAGTCATACAATGTCCTATAACTTCGAATACGTATCTCAAAACCCAGTTTATGACTATGAGAACTTACTACACCACAAAAGATTTACTGTTCTGATACTGTATGATTCATAATTCATACGCTGTTTCGTGACCTGAAAATCACACTAGACTTGTCTATTTTACACCTCCGTATCTCATGAAAAATCATGTAGTTTAACTATTAAACTACAGTAAATTAGACATATTATTCTTATCCTACAAGTATGAATAATTTTGAAATGCTCATAGATATTGCTATCAGCAGAAGATTAAAAAATTATATAAAATAGTAACAAAGGGGTTTCAATATTTTGATATTTAATTTAATTAAGATGATATTTCAGGATAGAATCGTCGCAGCTGCTGAATAATATATGATTTCTGAGAGTTATTACTTTCTGAATTAATGCGTAGGATAATCAAAATACAAAGTTAGAATGAAAGGTTTCATGACTTATGAACATTTTCATACCAATTCGTAAGATATTTATGTTATGGAAACTATATGAAAGAAATCAAAGGGAAATATAATTTGCAATAAAGATTGGGCCACGTGATCATCAAACACTAATTGGGCTGATGTACGAATTTATGACAATAAGGAAACTTGCAACTCGTGAAAGATATAATACACGGATTTATTTTTATTAGAATTGCTGTTATCTTGAAAATGAAACTTAAAATTTAGATAGATGATATCAAGTTAATATTATTATCAGTAAAACAATTTTTCGTTCACACAGATGCAAGATTAAATGACAGTTCATTCATTCAATATATCAATCATATATGATACTAATAAATATATATATAACAATGAAAAAGGCGGTGAGCTGGCACAATCCTGAGCTGCATTTCGTCCGACTTTACGTTCTGAAGTAAAATTCTGCTGAGGTTTATTTTGCATTCCATATTTTCGGGAACGATAAAATAAGAACAATCTAAACATTGGTGTTGATGTAATTGACTTCTCTATTCCTCTGAAATTCCTGGCCTTGTGCCAAAATTTGAAATCAATACAGTAACATGAATAACATCACATCCATATTTGTTTACATATTAATGACCCACTGACGCACCCTGTCGTCGAATGATAATGATATCAATGCCGACGAGGGAATTTAAAAGCAGTGTGAATAGTTGAAAGTTCAGAATTTGTCAATTTAGATATGTTTTATATTTCACTGCGTAGACAATATTCATGTTTATTTTTTCTAGTAATTCAGTTAAAATAAAACTATCCATTACATTTAATGTATGTATCTGCATATAGCGCAAAACATGATTGATTTTAGAACTCTTGCAAATCACATTTTTCACGTCGCCAAAGTGTATCCTAGTGAAACGCCGCCGATTTAGCTCACGTATAGAAGCAACAAAAATAAGCGAAATATATTTCCTGATATGCTGATGCAGGTTTCTCCAAACGGCAACCCTGTTTGACCAATCCCGAGCGGTTGAGAAGAAACATTGAGCACGGAAAAAATTGAGCTCTGGAGAATATAAAGTAATTACCTTCAGCAAGAAAATATTTCTAGCACTACGTAAAAAAACACAAAAAATATGGTTAGGGAAACTAGAGAACTATGTTGCAGTAAGTTCATAATTTATATTTCAGAAAGTCTAATCAGGCATTTATTTGGCACAAACATTGCGAATTTGCTAACACTGGTTTGGTCATCGTTTTGAAACTGTGAAACGGAAATATGAATTTTTTTTACAGCGTAATGTAAGTTAAAAAGAAAAATTAAAAGACAATCTGTTCCGAATTAAATTCCAGATATCTGCCTTCATGATTTTAAGTTTCTTGAGGATATCCAGTACATAATAAAATTCGGTAACAATTTATGTGTAGTTTTTATCACCAGTGTTTTATAAATGATTGTTTAAGTTTAGCTACATGGATGGGCATCTGTGATTCTATGGTTACTATGTTTTTTGTATAATTTTTAGTATCATAATACAAACATACAGACATACACATAAATACAAAAAAACGCACACGTAGTTACACACACATACACACAAAACACACACATACTGACTTTTACTTTGCTATTCGTAAGATTCTGTTTTATCATGTATATGTGTATGTGTGTGAGCGTATGTGTGTGTGTACATGTGTCTATAACATATATAGGAGGTACAGGTACTACTTTAAATAGCTGTAGGAATCTTGACTTGCATTCACCAGGTGCTTAATCTGGCGAAACGGGCGGGTGCGGAGGCATATTGATTTTGGCGAGAAACACACGAGTGACGAGAGCTCGTTAACAGGGTGTGTTATCGTTGTGAAGAACCCGAATCATCGCGCTCCACAGATCCGATCGTTTTCATCGAATGTCTTCTCTCAAAAGCTTCAAACGTTGGAGTACAACTCCCGATTGACGGTCTGACACAGGGGGACGAATTCACGATACACAATACCAAGGATATCGACTTGTGTGAGCTGCGGCTCTGTCGTGCCTTCTCATAATCTTCCATGAACTTCTCTCTGCTTTTGAAGCGCTTGTGCCACTCGAAACATTGCGCACGAACTTTTGCTTCGCAGCCGTAAGTTTGGCTTGGCATGCTCAGTGTCTCTGTAACTGACTTCCCAAGTTTAACACTAAGTTTCACGTTGGCTCTTTGTTGCGCCTTCCTGCCCATGACAAATAGCAGACTACAGCGTAGTCTTGATCATAAAAACACAAATTTCACAATTTGAGAAGTAAACACAGGGATGTCACTCGGCACATTATCTCAAGAAGTTTACTGTCAGCTCTCACTGTGCACGCAACCGTGTACTGTCATCTATCGGTGTGCTGCCAAAAGTTGTCCGGGAGCTTTTTGATACTACCTTGCAAATGTGTGTGTGTGTGTGTGTGTGTGTGTGTGTGTGTGTGTGTGTGTGTGTGTGTGTGTGTGTGTGTGTGTGTGTGTGTGTGTGTGTGTGTGTGCTAATGTCTTTTACTAACCGTCTTTCTAGCTAGAGTTTACCGTTTGTTTCCTTCACCTTTCTTAAATTTATATCATTCTTTAATTTATATGTTTACTTTCTTTTGAGATTATATATCCATGCAACACTGAAAATTCCTTCTCGATTGAATGAATCCATACACAACCATTGTGAGTTTTCTTTTAGTTTTTTTGTAGTATGTTACGTACAGCTCAAATTTGCAAATTATGATATTGCTGTATTAATATAGTTATAGCGATGAAATTCCAAACGTTCATGTTATTTTACGATAAGAGTATAATTCAACATTTCCAATCGGACATCGATTTATACTAAAGGTATACCATGTGACTTCAGAGAATAAGTGTGTATGTATTCTTTTTGTTTTTGACATGTTTATCGCAACATCTAGTCTGTAATAGCATTCTCTTTCTTACGTTTGTGTAGACAATTATGATGACTGGAAGACATAGAGAAAGTTTACTATTTTAATCTTATTATCAACTTACAAAAGTGGTTTATATATAACATTAAAAGACTTGCGTTTAAAAACAAACTGTAAAAAATAATTTTCTTGTTTTTAGCAAACATAATTTTGCTATTTTCTTCTGTTTTATTGAACATAAACAAATCCAAATATTTTTTAAGTAGAAAAACTAAATCGACAAATAAAAATTATAAAACCGATAATAGTCTTAAAAAAGGAATCCTACGTGAAATATATATATTTTGACCTCTACTTGATTTACGTTGTGAATGGTTATCCCATAAATGAAATTCCCATGTCTATGAAAAAAGGTATTTCAAAGAAAGAGCTTCCATGTTTATTTTCTGAACTATCTCTAATATTACTTTCATCAGAGCATACGCGAAGTTTTAGTCTCATAATTTCATGCCTTTCTTTGAATATTTTCACATAGCGAGATACACACATAGAGACAGACATCATAGACACACATACATATGTACATACTTACACATATATTGTATGTATTGATAGAGAGAAAGTGAGAGAGAGACAGAGACAGAGACAGAGACAGACAGAGACAGACAGAAACAGACAGACAGATACACAGGTTGATATATAGAAAGGAGAGAGACAGACAGACGTATATGTATAATCAGAGAGAACTAGAGAGAAGGAGTGAGAGAAAGAGAGAGAGAGAATGATCGATAATTATTCACTTCTTAACATTTTATGTGACTGACTTAGTCGTGCTTTTGTTCATGCTTAATGAGACACGTATTTCGATTTACGATTATTGTATGCCAAGTTTACGATGAATAAGTGTGCTTGCCAAAGATCCCGAAACAACTTGACACTTTTATATTTTACCACTTTGAACTTCTACAGACAGGTTATGCTTTGGTACTCAAATATCATGAATTCATAATAGATGACCTTACTAGCACTGTTGATAAATAAGACAAGACATAACATATACAGGACCACTTCTGAAAGCTAGAATATAATTATTTATCGTGGCAAGTGGTATTCAGGATTTTAAAGAAATTTTTGTTGGAACTATTCAACATCTTAGGTTCTTGATTTTCAGACACTAGATTCAGCGATGGAATGTTTCTAGGAGATTATGAACGAGTGCAGTAAGTGAGGTTGAGCACCATTAGCTTAAACGTTGTATTCTATATCTGGTTAAGTTTCATATAAACGTGAGCGCATATGATAAAATAGAGATATGTTAACTATCTGCTATGACTTCACAAATGAAATTACCATATTTAATCTGACATTTAGCACTTTCGTATTAAATACGAAGTATGAATGAAAGCCAGGTGCCATGGAATTTGAGATCAATTTACTCTTTTACCATAACTTTGGAGAAAGTCACCTTGCCAGAAACCCTGAAACTTTAAATGCTTATATTAAATATATGCAATATTTTCCACTTATCTGATTTCTTACCTATCATTTTATTAATAATTTGTACAACTCTTATATCGCATACGGTGAAGAGCTGCACGAAATTTAATTCAAATCAATATATCGATTCGATCGATTTTGATAGATACGCCCTTAATCATTTGTATGTATTTTTAATTAGCTTCATATATTTTAATAGTTAAATCATCAATAAATCAGTTATGTAAGTTGCTTACTTTCCTTAATACTTTTACGCATATCATTTCCTCATAATTTAAGTGAAAATATTTTAAATGTACTTACGTAAAAGTGAACATTCAGTGTGTGTGTGTGTGTATGTGTGTATGCGTGTGTGTCTGTATGTGTATGCATTCTGTGTACATACATGTATGCATACATACATACATACATACATATATATATATATATATATATATATATATATATATATATATATATATATATATATATATATATATATATATATATGTATGTATGTATGTATGTATGTATGTGTGTTTATATATATATATATATATATTTCAAAATGTAACCACATGTGAATCGTTGGCGATTTTCTTCCTCCGTCTTCCTTTCTATTGGATTTTCCTCTGTTTCCGAAGAAGAGCCACTGCTGGAAACTTTAAACCATCTTTCTTTCCTTTACTGGGTGTCTGCTAATACATTTACATGCACCAAGTCTTCGCGTCGTTGGTTTTGTTTTTGTTGTTTTGGGGATTTATATATATATATATAAAATAGTATACATTTAAACACAAGAGAAGCGACTTTTAACAGGCAGCTTTACCCGCTAGAAGAAGCAGTCAAAACGACCAAAACCACATTTAAGAGCAATTTTGAAGGAAATGAAAAATACAAACTTTTACCTTGTTATTTTTACAGTCATACATAGAGTTCGAATTTTATTTAGCAAATAAAATACTTTGCTAGGCGAAATTCTCAATTAACTCAAATTGGTGTAATAGGGAAAAAATCGGATTTTTGCAAGCAAGATTTAAAAGTAGGAAAATAACGGTAATAATAATAGTAAGAGAGACTAAAGGGAAAAAAGATATACATATCAATGTGTATGCACTCCTATATGTGCGGTAAACTATAATATAAAAATTAGAATGAAAAGCTAACGGGTATGTTTAAGAAAATGGTAACAGGGCGAAACAAATGTAACAAATAGGGCCACGTGTGTATAGTAGAATATAACGTAACAGGTGGACTAGCAGAAAAACCATAGAGAGTTATACATATACATATTAATATTGAAAAACGAAAAAGTATATGTAAATATATTTTACACGAGGCTAAAAAGTGATAGGCAAGACTATGTTTGAAAAAGTTACAATATTAAAGTAAAAATGTACATACATGCAGAGAAAAAAAAACAAATTGAACTTAACAAAGAAAAAAACATCGATCAGACAAGACTGGCCGGTGTAATTCAAGATATTTACCTTACTCAAAAACTAGTCCGGGGTAGGGGAGACAATCACAAAACAGTAGGAACAAAAAACGAATATATGAAGGAGAAAAATGAAATTACAAGTGATAGAAAAAAGTTGCCATACCTTTTCGGATAAGGTAGTACTACTTTCTTTCCGAGAATCATCAGAAGATTATTTATTATTATTCAGACTTAATTTAAGAGGGGTTTGCGTGCAACCTATATAATAAAACCTAGAGAGATCATGTGTTGCGATAGTACCTTTATATACATTTTTCATTTTACAATTACCTTTAACTTCACAGGTTTTAGGGTTTCTAGAGTTATTAATTGTTACTAATATTAGGCGTACTATTGTTATGTGTATGTGTGTTGATGACGAAGTTTGTGTGAGTATGGGAATCGTTAGTAGAAGATGCAGAGCTATTTGAATAATTGGGGTTAGTATAAGTATTAGAGTGGGTGGGGGGGTAAATTGTTGTAGTAAAGATTTAGTTTTCTATTGTTAAAGGAAGAAATAATCCTAAATAAGTTAGGAGAAACAGAAAAATCAAATCGAATCATTCCGTTATTGAATATACTAGCATACCTAGATTTACTAAAATTTGATTTGTTTAGTTCTCTTATGGTTTTTTCTTTGCATGTATGTACATGTTTACTTTAATGTAACTTTTTTCAAACATAGTCTTGCCTATCACTGTTTAGCCTCGTGTAAAATATATATACATATACTTTTTCGTTTTTCAATATTAATATGTATATGTATAACTCTCTATCGTTTTTCCTACTAGTCCACCTGTTACGTTATATTCTACTATACACACGTGGACCTATTAATTATGCTTTGTCTCGCCCTATTACCATTTTCTTAAACATACCCGTTAGCTTTTCATTCTTATTTTTATGTTATAGTTTACCGCACATGAAGACGTGCATAAACACTGATATGTCTGTCTCATTTTCCCCCTTTCGTCTCTCTTACTATTATTATCACTATTATTAATATTACTGTTGTTTTTTCCCCTCTTAAAACTTGCTTGCAAATATCTGATATTTTTCCTTATTACCCCACTTCTTTCTTATTTTAATTTAATTTATATTGTTAAACCTTTTTTGGTGTTCTTACAGAAAAATTCTTCACACTGATAAAAATGACAATGCATAAATTCAATTATAATTACTATGGTTATAATTGTTTTCTTACATATTTGTATTGTCCTTTGAAATGCCCGATTGGATTGAATCCTATTTTTTACTAAATCTAATTTTGATTCAACATTTTTTTCCCCTCCATTTTTCTAAAATTGTTTATGGTATTTTCGTATAACGATATTTTTCAACTACATATATATATATATATATATATATATATATATATATATATATATATATATATATATATATATATATATATATATATATATATGTATGTATGTATGTATAAATATATAAAAAGATAAAGAGAGCAATGGTAAAGTTGGAAATATATTTTATGGATAGAGTATTCCAGCTGTTTCTGGGAAGATCCAAAACTTCCCTTCATCGGAGACAGAAATAGTAAAGGAATCGATTATTATATCCATAGGCGGAGAGTTATAGTATGAAGTGAGAGTGAGTGTGATGCGCTGAAAAAAGAAAGAAAGAAAGAAAGAACAGTACTTGGAGTGTAGTTTCATTCCAGTAGTAAGTATCCGTGTAAAGTAATCCCTGTGGGAATTTTCCGGAAATAGTTGCTGCAGCAAAGGCTGAAATAGCAGAGGTGGATATATGCCATATTGTGACCGAGGTATATTGCTTGTGTTTACTTGAAGGATGTCCCAAGTCAAGTGAGAGATGTGTGTAGGGTAAATAGGTCAAGTCTTAAAGACAGAATGGGAAGGGGATAGAGGAAAGATTCCAGTGGGGAATGGTAGTGGTATATTTTTTGTGGTCAGTTAATCTGACTGGACAGAGAAGATGAGTATTGTGAGGGAAGGAGGAAGGGGGAATGAGGTTAAATGGTTTAGTGAGGAGGAAGGAATGTGCAGAGGTAGTATATAGGTGGTGGGAGTATGGGGGACAAACCAAGGAAAAGAGGAGTGAGATAGAGAGTTAGTAGTATCATATTCTAAAATATAGCTAAACCTAATTTACAGACAGTGGAAGTGGGATCGAAAGTTACTAAGTAGCCTGTATGTGGTGGTGGTGTTATTGTCAAGTAGGTGTAGAAGAAGTAGATTTGGGAATATATATATAGTAGTGATAGGATCGAAAAAGAAATGAATCTATTCAAAAGATGGTAAAAGATGGATGGTTTTGCCAGGTCGAATAGGTTGCCCATAGGGAGCCCTGCGATTATGTTGCGTGATCGTTTGTGCATTTTTGTTTGTGATAAAATTTAAATGTATGGAAAAAACGGTGATTGCAGGTGCTAAATGCTTCATTATATCGATTACGTAGAGTGGGAGAATTGTATTTTAAAATATGGGACGCCTCCTTTAAGCAAAACTTGCAGTTGGAGCACTGGCCTTGGTATGGAGTTCCAGAATCTAAGATGGACCATTTAAAAGTATATTGGGTATTTGTGCTTTTGAGGTGATGAATGTGATTGGCTAATGTTGTAGATTTACTGTGTTTGTCATATCTAAAAAGAGTGCAAATGGGCTGCGTAGCGATGTTTGAAGTTTTTAGTTGCACCTATGTATGTAGCTGTAGAGTTATGTAATAGATTTCTCACGGTACATTTATATATTACGTTGTATCTTACGCAATGTGTTTGAAGCAGGCAAATAGTCCCGGACCGACAGTTACAAGTATAGGAGACTTGAGGGTTGTGTCCGTTGGTGGGTGAGGTATTACTATTGGAGGATATGTTATTGGGGGGTGTGTAAGAATCTAGATCAATGGAATTATTGTTATAGCTATTTGTCCTATCATTGTTATTATTGGTATTGTTATTATCTAGAATATTAATGGGTTGGGATCCACTGTGGTTTTGTTCGAGTGTACGAGCGTTATTGTTAGAAGAACGTATATTAATGTCCGTGTTGGGTGTATGTGTGGGTCGGGTGTTGGCGCTAGCATAGCTATGGTTGCGTAAGTTTTGGTAATAGAGCGAAAGTTTATTAGAAGTTGCTATAATAGAAGTTAGGAGTGGTAGAATACGACAATTTTAAAGTGGATCTGTTGAATATAGAATAGTATTTGTGTTGCCATGGGAAGTTAGAATCTAGTATTTTAAAGAAAGATTTGGCTAAGTTCCTAGTGTTAAGTGTTAAGTTAAATCCAATACCCACCTCAACCTTGTATATATATATATATATATATATATATATATATATATATATATATATATATATATATATATATATATATATATATGTATGTATATACATTTTCATGTATCTATGTATGTATATACATTTTCATGTATCTATGTATGCATATCATCGGATGAAAATGAGAAATTCTATATAGATTTTTTCCTGTGAAGTATAATGTAGAAATACAACTATATCATAATTAATCCTTATCTATGAAATATACCAATCTATTTTATTATCTCTTATTTCATATCTAGCCATATACTTGCAAAACATAATTTGTAGTTGTTCTGAGGTACCGTTTACCAAAATTATTTCAATAACAGAAGCCAACAAAAAAATTATTTCCTCAGTTGTCAAAGGATTTGAACCTGAACTAGAGGTTATTTGAGACAAAGAAATCGAAAATGACATCCATTTATTACCATTGCATCAAGATTGTAAGATACTGGATCTATAGGATATCATTGTTTTCTTGTAAAGCTGCTTACGAGAAACTAACATAAAAGCATACATAGACATTTATTAAAGTTCACACTTATCAAGATGGTTGGGGTTGTTTGGGTATCTTGAAATCTAGAAGTGGTGGTAAAAAAGACGTGGGTTCAGCATATCAGAAAACCTTCAAGTCAGATAGTGACGTATTGTCCACAAAGTAGCTGTTGGGTTGGGCAATTTACCACTTATTCATTTCTGTGCTTATATCTTAAATTAGTTCAATTGAATACACTGTTTTGAAATAAGCAAAGTTTTGTTATGAATGTAGATTAACAACATGAGCTTATGAGAATATACCATTGATTTATATAGACATATAAACCTGTCATCTACATTTCTAGAGGGAAATTTGCAAATCTATTATAATCACATTCAACAAATATATGATATCACATTAAGGTGAAAAAGTAACTTTGAATATGTTAGTATCATGGTTCAAAAGAGGTCAACAATGCTCTATGTTGTCAGAATAATGAGAAGTCTGTTGTTCAAGAGGATTGGTCTCTTCTTAGACTGAACACAACTGTTTATCCTAAAATCCTACCCGTTCTGCTAGATAATATATTAGTTGTATATACGATCCACTGTGGTTGATATTCTAATAGATATAGGTTGTGTTTATATGAATATTAAAAGCACACTTTGTAGTCTTGTACAAAAAGAATTTAATTCCACCTAGCATTTTTCACATGATGAATAATGCAATGTATCCACTCTTGTTTCCGTTTGCAGCATTTAATATTATAAAAAATATAAGTGGGTCATAATTGCTTTTCATTGAAACGCAAAACATTCTTTTAAGACAACATAAAAGAATATTTGCTTCTGTAGGAATTTAAATAGAATTAATGAGATATTGGACATCAATGGTGATATTAATCATCTTTGATCTAAATGCAATTTTACTAAGCAGTGAAGAAACAATTAGTGTACAAAAAATTTCTTTAACGACAAACCCCAAATGAAACTACATAAAACTTCAATCACTGTTATCTTTTCCTTATGGACTCAAAAGAGATCTTGTGAATTCAAGAAGATAAAAGTTCAAATAATTTGCCACTTTTGCTTGATAAATTTCATTTGCCATGTTTGCATTTGAAAGCTGCAGGCTTGTAAGATTGTGTAGTGCGTGATAATGTCATAGGATTGTTTTATCTTTACTGCACATAATGTGTCTCTTTGATATTATGTTTCATGTGTGATATTAAAATTTTCAGATCAAAGCCCTAATATCGTGCTTTGGTTAAAAGATCTTTTCCTAAATACTAAACTAAAACACCATAACCACAGAAATTTAACCTAAAATTATATCAGAATATACAGCATTGCTCAAAATCTAAAGATGTTTTTCTTAAGTCATTTGTCAAGTCATAACCAGAAACAAATAAATACATCACTAAAATATTACCATATATGAAGAATAGTTGATATCTACGTATATTATACCATATTTGATATATAATGCGAATTATAAATTTTTCTGATATAAATCCAGATGTACTTTATGGCGATATCTTGAGAAACGATTTGGCTTTTAAAGAAGAAATATTAGTGACAGTATTAATGCTAAATAACAATGTTTAATTCCTACTCAACATGGATGTATTGTTAGAAGCAATTTTATAGATTACCATTCGGTATTAATAATGCTTCCCTTGCTAATATTTATTTTCCCAAGAACCTGCCGGCTATTTGTGACATTGTGTTTGAAGAGTTATTATTATTCTATATATTGTTGGCAATGGAATTTGGTTGATGCTAGTTAGAAAAATGAAAATGTCAGAAAATTGAGATACCAGAGAGCAGCAATTTTAACATGTTAATATAAGACAAATGTAAAAGTTAGTAGAGTTGAATATAGCAAGTCTTCTATTGAGGAGAGACGGAAAAATTAACGAGATGGAGGTGTTTAAAAATAATTTGGATTGGGCAATGTGTAAACGGCTTATCCAACTTGAACAGAAACCAATGTAAAATAATAGAATATTAACAACGAATTTTCAGTTAATTATTAAAAACAAAATCTCAATTTTGAAAGCCATAAAATGGCAATATACAATTCGACATCAACAACGTTAAGAAGATGGTGAATATTCAAAGAAGAGCTTTTTACTACATATTTCTGACCTACACTGAACCCACAAACAAACTTTGTAACTAACACTATTATAGGTTACAAATGCTATTAACTAACAATAATCCTTCTTCTGACTCAGATATATTAGATGGAATAACATATAATTAGAAATCCTACTAAAAATTTGTCTATATTTCCATCTATGGCATAACGATGTTCGTGTGTGTCAAATTGAGTTTAAGAAAATGAAAATCAACCAGCACTGAAAATTTAAAACTACACAAAGGCATTGAAAACAAAGTATTAGTTAACAATCACCGACACAAATACCAATCAGTAAAGCAGACCGATAAATTACAAAAAATAGAAATGACTGAGAAAATTTGGAAAGAATACTACAGAAGAACCAGACAAATATTACAAAAATCAAACCCAATTCATGGAACAAGATAATTACAAATCCGCTGTCATAATAGTCTTAAATTACAAGTCCAATATCATGAACTTCAATCTAAGTAAACTGAATAGAGAATTAGAAAATTCATAGAACTGCTAACAGCATTTCTGAGTCACCTTCTCAACGTAAATGTAATCAGAAAATACTTACATTACACACAAGGTGGTTGTGACCTGATACAAATAGAAAATTACTATGAAATAATAGCAGTTAGACTGGAAAATCCTTAGAAACTATCAATAGATGACTTATGAATTCAAAGAAGCAATAAAAGAAAAGAAAGAAGCGACAAAATACAAAACAGAAGATTAAAGACTGAAGAAGACGAGATGAAAAAATTATAAACGACATGATGAAAGAAATGATGAGAAAAGCACTACAAAGGTCAACAGCGATGACTTCGGTTAAAATCAAAAGTCAAAGCCAGAAATGTTTGATATGTGAAGAAAGGAATGATTGATTCTATTTTATCTTTTACTTGTTTCAGTCGTTAGACTGCGAACACGCTGGGGCATAGCCTTGGAAAATTTTAAGAGGAGTGAATTGACCCAAGTATTTATGTTCTTTAGTCTGGTATTTACTCTATCGATCTCTTTTACCGAACCTCTAAGTTACCGGAACGTATACACCAGCATCTGTTGACGAGCGGTGGTTGGGGACAAATGGAGACACGGAGATATACACATTCACACACACATACACACATATGTACATATATATATGAGTATATATATAAATATACATACACACGTACATGCATACACACACACACACACACACACACACACACACTCACATACATATATATATATATATATATATATATATATACGACCGGCTTCTTTCAGTTTCCGTCTAATACACTCACAAGGATTTGGTCGGCTCGTGGCTCTAGTAGAAAACACTTGCCCGATGTGTCACACTGTCGAACTAGACTTGGAACCATGTTGTTGGGAAGCAAGTATAATACCAATGCTTGCCTACAGGTAATTATCAGAACGAATTAACTGAAACTAATCGTCACATTAAGTGCAAGTAAAGTAATGAGATGTTTCTCGAAACTCTCTTTGGCTCCTCTGCCCTTACCAAAAACGGAATATATACATAAATATTATCGCGGGGTCCGCTTTCTCCTCTGAGCATTACGTCACATGTAAACACAGGTAAGAATTGTAAAAACATGTACCAAGGGTTGTACAAGGCAGCGATTTGATGATAGTTATTCTTGGTAACTAAAAACTATATATATTCTTGTACACCGACCAGACACAATAATAAAGAACTAAAAACAAAATCACAAAAACACCGAGATAGCAATCTTTTCTGGCCAAAATATTGGAAAAACTATCAAATTACAAAGATCTCGTAATTCAAATATATATGTGCGGCATGAAATGAAGAGGGTACGAACAATAATTGGAGTATTATTTACGATAAGATTTATGATCGAAAGCATAAAATCCATGCCAACATTTTTAACATTAAAAATTGTGCCAAATATAGCTATACCAGCATCCGCCCACATCTTGCACAAGGCATAATTGAATTAATAGTGCCCCCAAAATACAACAATCTTCGCACAACATACACCCAATTTTCGACAACGATACTATCCAATAAAAACAATACAAATTGCATTAGACGCGCAGCCAAATAGAACAGATACTAACATAACACAAGATGCAACAAGCTAAACCCATTGCTCAAACGTAAAACTGGAAATTGAACTCGCAAGTTTAATATTGAAACAACTTTAAACACGATTTAACCTGCATCCGCATTCTTTAAGGAAACCGGACGTGAGAAATTTAGGACTCCAACTTCTCAAAATACAGACGAGCATTCAAACATATAGAATTACTTCGATTTGTTTGGAACAAGTTAGAAGACGCCAGATTGTACAGACAAGACGCAATGGGTGTGAATTATATCATTTAGATAAAATTTGTAAACATACATGCATAGTCACAGTTAGATATGTGTATACATTGACATGGAGGTATGTGTGTGCGTATGTGTGTGAAGTACATGTCTCTGTATGCCGCCATATATGCATGTATATATGACGAATCTATCTGGAAATCATTCTCAAAGTTGATATATTTGCTAACATTATTTGAATGTAGTAACAATTAAAAACGGAAATGTCGTGTAAAATGTTGCCTACGCTCGCGAAAAATTGAAGAATTGTTTTTGCAGTTAACGGTATTAAAACGATGAAACCGACGATGCGAACGGCTGATAGGTCTTTGTAATAATGCCCGGTCTATACAAATTTTTGAATGTCTAATGTGCTCATTTACAGCACTGTGCATATTATCGTTATATACTTACAATAAGTTCAAATATTTCCCGTAATCGTTTGAAAATATATCAAAAGCAATCAAATAGACACATTCCATGTAAGTTCATATTCAAATATAATAAATAACAAATAACATACGCTACATTTTTGCATTGAGTTCTTACAGCTCTGGAAAATCAACACACTCATGTACTAACTTCC
>NC_142928.1:124834830-124897330 GCF_046866305.1 Octopus bimaculoides
AAAATAGTAACAATATTATCGGCCATAAAAGTAAATGAAATGAGCAAATGCATGAATTTATTCCGTTATTTCCAATCAGATTTACTGCAAGAAATACCAATGAAAATATAAACAACAACCATATAATAAAAGTATCTTAAACACCAGTAGCAGAACTAGCAGCAGCATTAATAGCAAAATCCAACATCGCAGCGTCAGCAACAAAAGAAAAAAAAACATCAATGACGGGATCTCGAACAGCTGGACTATGAACATCAACGGATTACTAAAAATATGTATGTAAAGTTTTCCACTGAAGTAACAACGCAAAAGTTTTCTTTTGCTTTGTTTTAATATGCGTAACGAGGACAGCAATGGCAGTAGAAAGGACCACGACGAGCACTAAAAACAACATCAAGAAGACTCGACTGCAGTAATATTAAGAATTACAATCAGCACAGCAATAATAAAACATCAAAAGCAACAGTCTATGCAATAGATAATGGAATGACATCACAGATGACAATAACTAAATTACAGAGACATGTTTCCATTAACTCAGCTCACAATAAATATTGCTAATATACCACGAGAGGTGTTTCAGGTTTCTATCTAAACAGAATTGAAGCTACTTTGAATGAAAGACAATATACGTTATTTAAACAAAAGTGTTATTTCATTTAAAGTTCATACGTTTAGATTTCAATGCATCTCAGAACGATTTCACTATTTCACTGACTCGTTTAAGGAGGGCGATAGAGGCATTAAATCTTACTTTATAAAACAGACGCTGATCTCTGTCTGCCTGACCGTCACAGCATCTGTGTACAGAGAGGACAGAAGAGGAGGAGAAAAGTTCTTGCTCAGAGAGATATACTGTGAGAGAAAGTAGGAGAGCGAGGGAAGACAAAGAGTATTGTGTGTGTGTGTGTGTGTGTGCGCGCGTGTGTGTGTGTGCGTGTGTGTGTGTGTGTGCGTGCGTGTGAGGGTGTGGGGTGCGCGCGCGCGCGTGTGCAAGTTAGATACACGGGTACTTTTATCTTCTTTTACTAAGGTGACAAGTTTTTGTTTTTTACTTAAAACGCAGGAATTTTAAGTGTAAGTCAACACAACGCAGCACAGAATTCAAAAACGACTATATGTTAATATAAAATGCAGAGACTTTGGTTGATTATTTTGTGTATGTGTGTGTGTGTGTGTGTGTGTGTGTGTGTGTGTGTGTGTGTGTGTGTGTGTGTGTGTGTGTGTGTGTTTCTCCGTGTTTTTCAACATACAGGTAACGCATCAGAGACTTTTAAAAAGACTTTCATTTAGAACAATTTATAATGGTACGTGCACGATTAACAAATAGTTTTACTGGCAGGGAAGTGACGGATAACGACCAAAATATCATTAAATAGATGCTATGAATTGTTTCTAATGTTAATAAAACATAAATCTCTAGAATGATCTCAACGTCAAAACGGAAACACATCTTTAGTTGATAAGCTATTATTAGTGTTCGTCAGATTTAAAAGAACAATATGTAAAACAGCAATGATAATGAAGAAGATAGAAAAAGGATAAAGAATAGAAAGGATTTACAAAATTCTTAAGAACAACTATTTTAGCCTTATACAATATAAAACTTTCGTAGTATTTACATGTATGGTAGTGAAAATCTCGCCAATAAATTAATACTAAAACAAAATTTAAAATGGTATACAAGAAGAACCTAGAAACAACAACAATATCAACAATGAAACAAACGCCGATGACGTAAACAACGACATCAACAACAATAATGACGATAATAATAATAATAACAATAATAATAATGATGACAATAATAATAATAATAAGTGAAGTGAAAGCACGTTATAAAAATAAAACTACTGAATAATGATAATAATAATAATAATAATAATAATAATAATAATAATGGTGATGATAATAGTAATGATAATAATAGTGATGATGATGATGATGATAATGATGATGATGATGATGATGATGATGATGATGATGATGATGATGAGGAGGAGGAGGAGGAGGAGGAGGAGGAGGAGGAGGAGGAGGAGGATTTCTTTTCTCACAACATGCTTAAGTAGTTCCTAACGCTTTGCAAGGCACTGATTTACTGACTCCTAATCTTTATCCACACAATGAGAAGTACCTTTCTCTCCAATCTTCCGTTTGATGTCTAAGCTGCATTTGACTATGCATGAAGCGCTCCATGTATAGTAAGGGACTTTTTTTTATTTCATTTCCCTTGTCTCATGCATTTATTTCATCTAATTCCCTATTCCATCACGGTAAGTTTTGACGGCAATCTCCTACGGTTTATCGCATTTATCAAATATCTTAAGTTTAGTTTGATCTTCAATAGAAACGTTAATCTTTACGTATATATTATTTTCATTGTATCCTTCATTTTATTTATTCATTTATGCATATCATCGAATTCCGATATGCCGAGATACTTGCATCTATTGTTATCAGGGCGTAAAAAGTCCATTCTTCCGATAAGGTTATTCCATTAAAATGAGCTTGTCTCGCTTCATGAGTAAAGACGCACATGTACACATATGCTTTACGTACACCATTACTAGTGCACCTGAAGATCCTCCGCCTCAGAAATACAGTATAGAGATCCTCCAGGTAATATATCAACGTAAACTCTTATAAACACCGTCTACAGTTGTCAGTTTTATCGCTATCAATTACTAAATCATTTTTACTTTCATCAGTTCCAGCAAACATCTATCACTCTGGCGGCAGGTCCCTTTTTCCTGGTGTAGATTAGGCCCCTTTGATATTATTGCTCTTGAAATTATTTTGATCGTAAGGCACGCCTTCGCAAACAGTTTTTCTTTTTGCGCCAGTTTTTGCAATTAGTTTGGGTTTACTGTTTATTTAGTTTGTGGAAGTAGTAGTGACTGTTATCCATTTTGTTGTTTTCATTGACTCTATCAGTATCCATTTCAGTTCTTTAAAGGCAACTTTTGTGTTTCTGCTACATACATTGAATACACTTCTTGAATGTTATCATAACTTTCTCTTTCCAAATCATTTCTGCTGTAACACAAAGTGGTGTACTTCTCTTAATATTCTCAAACAAAATGATTTTGTTGTCACTATTTCCTTTGTTATTGTTGCTCTTCTTTTTCTTCTTCTTTTTCTTCTTCTTCTTCTTCTTCTTCTTCTTCTTCTTCTTCTTCTTCTTCTTCTTCTTCTTCTTCTTCATCATCATCATCATCATTATTATTATCAACATCATTTATTATTATTATTATTATCAGTGTCATTATCATTAGTTTTATACCCATCATTACTACCCCCCTGACAGGGGTACAATAATCACATGCATCACAACCATATGTGCACAACATGGTGCTCTAATACCAAGATAAACAGCGCACGTCCTTGCAGGTGGGGACCCATTTAGAATTTGCTTCAGGTCGAGTATCCCTTCATACTCAAAAGGTCACTAAGTTAGAGTTGTTTAAGGACGTTCAACGAAACATCCATGTTTCCAGTGGTGAATTATTCAAACTATAACGAATTCCTCTTAAAACATGGCTACGATGCTCCCCAACTACTCCTGCTCGTGATGAGACATACACATCTTGTCAGCCACTAAGGAGCATCCTCAACTGGTTAAGGTTAAGCAAATGACTAGCAAATCTGTAGTATTGAGCAGAATATTTGCTGTAGCCATCTTGTATACCAAGACAAAACATGTACATAATAACACTTGTAATCAGAAGCCATGAGAGCCAATGCCTGGTATTGCATCAGCTCATTTATTATTATTATTATTATTATTATTATTATTATTATTATTATTATTATTATTATTACTTAAGGTGGCGAGCTGGCTAAATGCTTAGTGGTATTGCGTCCGTTTACACGTTGGGCATTCAAATGCCACCGGGGTCGACTTTGCCTTTTATCCTTGCGGGAGCCGATAAAATAAGTACAAGTTGAACACTGGTGTCGAGGCAATCGACTTAACCCCTCTCCAAACTAGCTGGCCTTATGCCAAAATTTGAAATTATTATTATTATTGTTTCTCTTTATCACAGGTTTCGTTGGAGCTCCTGGAGTCTTGAATGCGTAGCGGGCTGGATACCTGCAGCTTACGGTACCATGCTATCCGTTCTTTTCCGCTATCTAATACTTACCTGACTATTCTGGCCGTGCTATGGAGGCAAAACATTTGTAACAGTTCTACTGGGCACTCTATTCCAATTTTCTTCATTTCCTTTTGATGCCTTCTGTTACTGTTCCCAAAGACCCGAGAATAATTGACACTATCTTCACTTCATTTTCCAAAGCCGAGCTATTTCGTACTTGGGCGGGTTGTATTTATCTATCTTTTCACCTCCTTGACTATTCGTAGATGAAAGGGGCATACAGCATTAACTATATAGCATATATGGTGCACCTTATTCACCACCATTAGGTCCGGTCTGGTATTCTCTAGCACCTGATCTATTTGGATTGGGAAATCCCAGAAATTGTTGCAAGTCTCCGACACCACCACTCTCTGTGGTTTGTGCTCATACCACGCCTTGCCTCTCTCTAGCTCCCACTTTTCGCACAATTTCCAATGTAACACTATCGCTACCGAATCGTGTCGCCACAACTTGTTCGTGATACGGGCAATGATTCCATCCGCTCTATTACAGAAGCAGCACAGCTGAGATACTTGCTCATTCCTCAGGTTGATCTTCTAGTTCGTGGCCAAAGCTTCGACTTGCGCTACTAGTTGTGTAGTCTCTTTTTTCAGTGTTCGTTTCATCAGCCAATCTCACCTAATGTTCCAGCAACTTCTATTGTGGATAAATGGACTTGATTGTGTAGTTCCATCTTGTGTAATCCTTCTTGATGTCTTTTGTGTACTTCTGAAATATTTATACCACTGTCCATTCTTGACTGCTTTCATTGTTTGCCTATTTGGCATTTCAATTCCTTGGCTCCTTTATTATTATTATTATTATTATTATGATTATTATTATTATTATTATTATTATTATTATTATTATTATTATTATTATTCAGGGAGATTGCTCAGCTGGTACTTATTTTATCGACCTCTGAAGGATGAAAAGCAAAGTCGACTTCGGCGGAATTTGAACTCACATAATAATAATAATGATCATAACTTACGAAGATTAACGTATCTCGTCACGAAGGTAAATAAACAATATGCACGAGAACAAATATATTTTTGAATTTGTAATGACACGCCCCGGAGGAATTAATAAAACGACAGGTAAATTTAATCACATTTACACGAAGCTTTTTCACTAAGTGCTTTCTTCCCTGTTTTCTATTCCTTTCTCGAACACAATGAGAAAGTTATATGCTTTGAACAAATAGAATTCAGTGACACAGGGATGCCTCAGAAAATCACCCTCACTCATGAAAGACTTAATATTGGAGACAGTGAGATGGTTAATTGGGAGGCCGTCACCCGTGAACTAGCTCAGAGATTTGTTTCAAGCGACTGACTACGTAGTAAATGAACTCTGCGTGGTGGGTGGGGGTGTCCACGCGCGTTCGTGTGTGTGTTTGTGCACTGGCACCAATTAGTATCTTGTTTTGGCGTGTTTCCGTCACCGTAATATAGCGGTTCTGGAAATGAGAAGGATAAGATACGCCCTAAGCTTAAAAAAAACATTCTGAGAGTGATTCGTTCTAGTGAAATTCTTCAAGGCGGTGCCCCAACATGGTCGCGGTCTAAAGACTGAAAGCAGAAACAAATAAAAGATAAAAGGATCACGAGGAACAAAGGATTATTTGCTTACAGGTAATTTTATAGAAATATTGGAAAATGTTGAGAAACCTGTCAATGAACTGGATTGTTTAAAAGTAGGTAAATAACACGTTTCCTCTCTTGTGGATTTCATTTATTTCTCATTTAAGTACAAGGCTAGAATTGAAAAGGGCCTTTAACTGATTACATCGACCCCTGTACTCTACTCACACTTTACCGACCTGGAAATTATGAGTGGCAAAGTTGACATCAGCCAAAATTGAACTCAGAACATAAAATGCCGAAAAAAATAAGGTGTAGTAATTTTGGTCCAGTGATCTAAAGATTCCGTTGAATGTGTTTTGAAACTAAAAGAAGATATAGAACCACATGTAAATAGAATCGCTTACAATAACTAAGTGAAAGGTTGGCAATATAATCCGCTTCATAGGAAACATAATATTCCGCAAAAGAAAGAAATATATACACAAGAGACAGCCACACAATGACCAAGACCTTAACAAGTGAAAATATTAACACACAAGGCACTGAATCGAATCACACACAGACAGAAAAAAGAGCAAATAACAAAAGAGTTGATGAAGGTAAAAAAATAACCTCATTTAAACACGCAACAAAATATATTGCCTCAGCAAAACTGTTTTTGCAAACCCACTCCTGACAACAATGATAATATAAATACACATCAAAATAGAGCAACAACTGTTAACAGTGATGAGAATCTAACACGAACAATAAATAAAACAGAAAAGAACGTTAGAAAATCAATGAAAACGAATCAACGTAAACACCTGCCCAATCCACAAGTGAACAAGAAGAGCCGGAAAGAATGACTAAACAAATCAAACTCATATGAGGGAGAATATAATGAATACTATAGAGGAGTCAGGGTAATATAAAAAAACTCAACTCGGTGCTAGAAATAAGAGGTATGAGTACGACACGCTTTCGAGCTATAAACGACAAATTGATCTTTAAAAACTGGAAGATATATACGCCGATGGGGTTAGACAAACATGGAACAAAAAGCAGCGTTTCATAGAGAATACTTATAACTCTTATAGTCTATAGTCTATACTATTAACAACTAATAAAATAACATAAAAGTCAATCCAATATAACATGCTCTCAATATTCTTTTCTACTCTAGGCACAAAGCCTGAAATTTATGGGGAGGGGGCCTGGCGGTTAGATCGACCCAGGGAAAAACAGGTACTTAATTTATCGACTCCGAAAAGCAAAGTCGACCTCGGCGGAATTTGAATTCAGAACGTAAAGACAGGCAAAATACAGCTAAGCATTTCGCCTGGCGTGATAACGTTTCTGCTAGCTCGCCGCTTTAACATGTTTCCAATATAACAATCCCAACAAAAGTGGTGAGTTGGTAGAATCGTTATTGTGTTGTGTAAAATTCTTTGCGGCATTTCAATCGTCTATATGTTCCGAGTTCAAATTCCACGGAAGTCGACTCTACCTGTCATCAGTTAGAGTCAATAAAATAAGTACCAGTCACACACTGAGATCGATGTAATCAACTTACTCCTCCACCGAACTTGTTGGCCTTGTGCCAAAATTGTAATCTAGTATTACAAACGCAATTTCCACTGTACAGAACAGCGGTCCATTTACTATACAAAAACTACGATACATATTCTTTACTAAAATCGGACACGAAAACACATATCACCAACCACACAACACCAAAAAAGCAGAAACACCCACTAAGATAATTGATTAGTACAACCCATTCCCGACACAGAAAAGTGATAGAACATTTGAATAACGTCATATAAACAAAGCAAACCCAAAGGCTAAAAAAAGAAACTGAAGAATTGTCCATAGTAAATTTAGACATATCCAAAATAGTGTAAATATGGCAATTTCAAAGAAAGTACTGAATTATGCAAAATGCTAACATTAGTATATGTAAATTAGCGAAAATTGAGTATATAAATTTAGTGTAGATACTGAAATCCAAGAATTGGAGAAGAAACATCTATACAATTAATTACGAATAGATAAATAGATAAACAATTAATTACGAATAGATACAATTAATTACGAAGAGATAATCAGCACAGAAATGTCGGAGTATTTTAGAAAAACATTTTACGGAAGAAACGGGTTCATATAGAATGAGTTCAATACTAGAAAGAATCTCACATGTACGAAAATGAAAAGCATCCGAGGAAAACATCAACGAAGTGGTGAAACGTCTGTCGAAAAGTAAATATAGAAAGAATATTCATAGTTGGCTAGAAGGACGTTGATTCATACAAATAATGAAGTACCACGAAATAAACTAAGATTGAAACTAGAACTCAAAACTTAAATAAGAATGAAACACCGCAATGTATTTTGCCCTACTTGCTAACGATTATGCCAACTCGCCACATTAATGCTATTAACTAATATTGATTTCAAATTTTGGCATAAGACCAGCAATTTAGCGGAACTAGGTTAGTCGATTAAATCGACCCCATTTTTCAAACTAATACTTATTTTAGGGACCCCCAAAGGATGAAATGCAAATACGACCACCGTGGAATTTGAACTCAAAACGGGAAGACAAACGAAATGTCGCTCTGTATTTTGCCTGGCGTGATAACAACTCTGTCAACCGCCGCCTGAATGTTACAACTAATATTAATATTAATGATGCAACACTAACACTAAAAGAATAATATTTACCTGTAACACAGTACAATATAAAAAGTAAAGCCTAATTACACTGCAGAAAAATGTTTAGTAGAGAACTAAACAATGGAAGTGTTAAAGAAAATCAATAGATAAAATCAAAACGAAAGATAACAAAAATCATAAAATATAGAGAAAAGTTCCTCCAAGCCCCTCCTGCATCACTGATCAGAAAGGAAGTGAGCCAATATAGAAGCCAACAATGCTAATTAAACTCTGAAATAAGTACAGATCTGATATTAGTTGCACAAGACAAATTCCTATGCCACAAATAAAATATTAAAATAAGAAGCTAATATCAGTTTTATATACACAATCAATATAACGACATAAATCAACCACAATTTTTTCCGGTGTCCTCGTCTTTGCAAAAAAAAGTAAGTAAATACATTTTATAATAAACAGATACTACCAGACCAAAGCCGAAAATGAATTTTAGAGGATACACCAATTCTTATATTTGATAATTTTGTTTTCTACCTGGCGGCAAACAAGGTTGAAACCATCTTCAGGCACACGATATTCACATTAATAATTATACTATTTTAACGAACATGGTTGCAAGTCATGGATTATATGAGATTTTAATTGAAATGGAAGAGCAACTGATGTTATTATTTAGGATTCTAGATTAACAAAGCTACCAACAAGAGCAGTAGTACATTTTATCTTTTATTTACTACTCGTTTTAGTCATTAGACTGAGGCCATGCTGAGGCATCACCTTGAAGAGTTTTTAGCTGAATGAATCTACTTCTGTACATTTTTTATGCCTGGTACATATCCTATTGGTCTCTGAACCGTTAAGTTACGGAGACGTGAACACAACAAAACCAACCAGTTTTCAAGCGGCAGGAGGGACAACCACAGGCACACAGACATACATACACACACGCCTTTAATACTTGCAACATTGAGCATGGTAAAAAAACATATAACTGGATATAAAAAGCTATACCTGGATTCTTAACAGTACACACCATTTAAAAAATAGCCGTACTAGGAAGAGCCTACATCGTACAAAAGACACTATCAATACAAAAATGCATCCTAAGCAAAACAACTCATAAACACAAGACACTCTATACATCATTTACCAAGTGAAATAAATTTCCACCAGCAATCTATATAACCAATGCATTACACACTCAACACACAATACAGTCAGTAACACAACAAAAGACTGCACCACACCTTAAGAGAAAGAAAAACTGAAACAATACAGTACCAGGTAAAGTTTGCACACATTCCAGCAACATGGATGTGTAGCAAGTGATACAGTAGAAATTTGTCTCAACTTACCAAATGCTGAACAGCTGTATAGTAGTAGTAATAATAATAATAATAATAATAATAATAATAATAATAATAATAATAATAATAATAACAATAGTTTATATAAAGGACTGGTAACTCAGCAGAAATGTAACAGATAGAGAGGTGAGTTCTTAACAATTGTATACGATTGCCACAATCCATCACTAAGGTAAACATAGCTGACATAATCCATCACCACGGCCAACTTAATAACAAAAAGCGCAACTCGAAAGTAACTTATTTATTTTATTTTGAACCTGTTGAAGGTGTGCGAGATGCCGAAATATTGTTGTTCAAAGCACCAATAAATAAGTTACTTTCAAGTTGCACTTTTTGTCATTAAGTTGGCCGTGGTGATGGATTACGTCAGCTATGTTTACCTTAGTGATGGATTGTGGCAATCGTATACAAAAGTTAAGAACTCACCTCTCTATCTAATAATAATAATAATAATAATAATGATAATAACAATAAAGTCATATGGATGATGCAGTGATGTGATGTTCAGGCAAATAAACATATTGTGAAAATAAATGACCTCAAATTGTTTGCTGCAAATGAAAAAACCTAGGAACTCTGCTGCAGAAAGTACTGCATCTGAAAACTTTATAAACTTCACACCAGAAACAATGCACCAAGCTTTGTTTAAAAATCAGAATTTTAAGATCTCTATTATCGTACTTGATAAACTGCGATAAGAGAAATACACCAAATACGCACTTACAATTATTGAGGAATTTGTCGCTTATAGTTGATGGATAAAATATCATACCGTGACTGTGTATTCGTGCTTTTTCAAAGTACTACACTTATGCTTCTTTTTTATGTTTACTACAGGTGTTCTAGTTAGTTTTGTCGTATAAACGTGTGCCTCTGCGTGTGAGTCCGTTTATGTGTAGTTTTGCTTTATTGTGTAGAGACTCTTGGAAAATGTCATTACGTCCTTCTCATATCAATTTACTTTGCTTATTTAAATCTTGGCGATGCGAATGAATAAGGAGATTAGGTACATCTGCATATTATTTCAAAAATATGAAGATTACGAATTATCGTATTCGTTGAAATTGTCTTGAATATACATTCAGTAAAACATTCATAACCAAACGATTTATCCATCGGATGAATTACAGTGGGACTATTTACCCTATGTAATCTTAGACGCTCCTTCCAACTCGATGAGGTTAGTTTGAACACGCATTATAACTAAATGCTCGTACAGTACCCATCTGGATAGCTTGTCCATATCAACTCATGAAATATAGCTATGTTGTTACGTTTGGAGATGGTCATTTTGCCTAATAAACATACACACTATTTATTTCATCTTCACTTTAGATTCATTATCATTTGTTATTGCTTATTTGCCACGCATCTTTCGTGAAACATTTTTTGACCTCTTCGATATCAGCCTTTTTTTCCCGTCACCCTTCTCTCTGATCTTGTCTTATCTATCCCATCTAATCTTCCCGACAATTAAACAATAACTAACGATAATAAAGCTAAAGTCAAAATATATATTTCTTTCTTTATCTAATAAATGAATATTGCGTGTATTTATTGGTAAAATGACCAGCCAGAAATATAAGAATATCTGATTGTACACAGCAGATTGTACACATATACAGCAAGGAACTTGCAAAACAAATACATAATTGTTATATATGTGTGTGTGTGTGTGTGTGTGTGTGTGTGTGCGTGTGTGTGCGTGTGTGCGCGCGCGTATGTATGAATGTATGTCATTCAGTTTATTTCAAGAATTCTTGCCAACAGTGACAGAACTGGTTTCTAACCTAGATCCAAGATTCCTTGGAATTTCAGCATCAGCAACAAGGTATTTTTGTTTGTTTGTTTGTATGTATGTATGTACGTATGTATGTATGTATGTATGTATGTATGTATGTATGTATGTATGTATGTATGTATGTATGTAGGTATGTGTGTATGTATGTGCAGATTTGTATATCTTATGTATGTATTTTCATGCATGTAGTTACATATCAAGACTTGCTCATATATATTTAAATGATAAAGTTCTGGAAAGTTTTACAGATTTTTACAGTTCCAGTGATGGTTTGGATCTGTAGTCTGCGAATTAGCTTTCTCCTTTCTGGTTTTGAGAAGATTAATTTCTCAAGACTGATATGTAGGCAGTGTGTTAAATATCCCAGGGCCCCCAATAATTAAGGTATAAACCTGAACTTGTAATCCGGATAGAGTAACTGCAGATTTCTCAATAGTTCAGCATAGGTCTTCTCTTTTTCACTGATTTTCAGCTTTATGTTAACATCCGCTGGGCAGGTAATTTCCACAACTGTGCACAGTTTTTATTCTCTATACCAAATCATTATATCAGATCTGTTTTGCGTAGATTTTATTGAGGTCTTCACTAGTACATTCCACCAGTATTCCATTTCATTATGAGTGGCTATGGCTTCTACCATATTCTGAGATTATAATTATTAGTCCACGGGACTATCCTTCCAACGGATCTTATTATAGAGTCCTCTAACTACAACGTCATGTCTCATCGGTAGATAATACCGTGTTGATATTTTCGGACAACTGCTTATGATGTAGGTGATACCTTATATATATACATATACATATGTGTGTATATATATATTTATAATTGTATATACATGTATATCTATATATATATATATATATATATATATATATATATGTGTGTGTGTGTGTGTGTGTGTGTGTGTGTGTGTGTGTGTGTGTGTGTGTAAAAATGTTGAATTAGATTCGTCTTTTAATTTGGAGGTTTCCAAAAAAGATTTCTAATATTGATTCACTATATTTTGCAGGTGTAAATTTGCGAATATGAAAATAGTACTTGTAAATAACGTGTTATGAATTTATGGAAAGAAATCTCATAAAACTCAACAATTTCGTTAAAAATGGAGGATAGAAACTATTAAAATATATAAGAGAAATTTAATTCATGCAGACGTTACAGTTAAGACAAAAGATATAGTTAGTAGCGAACTGGACTCACATCTCTTTTTCTCGTAAGGATAAATATGAATCGCCTAGATTCTATTCTACTATCTCCTTTCTCAAGTCCCTTGTAAAAATTATGATTATACTTCTTGCATTGAGGAGTACAGTGATATATAATTAATTTAATTAATTCAATTCACCCATGAATTTGCATAATTTTTATACCTATGTACGAAACGATCGTCTGCATGAATTAATATTCTCTTACATGTTTTAACATCCTCTCTTCTCTATTTTTAAGAAACTTGTTGAGTTTCATGGGATTTCTTTCCATAAATTCCTAACATATCATGTTCATACATACTTAGATATATATATATATATATATATATATATATATATATATATATATATATATATATATATATATATACAAACTTTCTCACTTTCCTGAGCGTCAAACTAATACACCTGCTTGTTGTTCATACACCTGCTTTCATGTTTTGTTTTTTCTGTACATTTCAACTATATATATAATGTCCTTTTCTACACTAATATTGATAGTGTTTAGTGGTTTACATAAATTCACGTAAAGAAGAAGATGTTAGAGAACATCCTAATACTCTGGAGAATGGAAAACATTTAAAACTAACCTTTCTTTCATGCACCTTGTTCTGAGATTAATACTTATTGTACAGCCAATGGGAATCTATTCCATTGTATGCTTTTATAGCTCTTGTATGTGCTTAGTTCCTAATCCTATCCCATACTAAATATGATGTGGAATCGCTTAAAAATATCGATTTTTATCATACGTACACACAATAATTTTGAGAAAGTGGTATAACTGTACGTTGTTACAATTACTCTCCCCCTCTCTCTCTCTCCCCAATCTCTCTCCCCTCTCTCCCACTCTCTATCTCTCCCTTGCTATAATTTGTTTTCTGTTACCCCTTCGGAGCAATTAAATACAAATTTGATTACAAATTATATATGACAACGAACTACAGCGAAACAGTTTATTTAGGAGCATTCTACCGATTCTTCAATTATTCAGCTACTGGATTTTCTGACAATATACTCAGTTTATGCATGTTTGGCTGTGATTGATGGAATAAAATACCAGTAATCAACTTCGTGCTGAAACAATTTATTCATAATACACTGTTCGTCATATTAGAATATGGTCATTACACAAAATGATCAAAATCAATATTTAAGAATAATATTCATCATGTGAAGAATACATGAGAAGCGTAAATACTGCTTTCTCTGTTGCCGCACAATTGAACAACAAACACAAAGAGAATATCAATCCGTCCATAACTGTTTGTTGGCTTCTACATGAGACAATTATTGTTGTGCTATTGTGTCAACCCATTAACACTTCTTTGTTGCACCACATAATTGTCATATTTCTAAAGAAATTCACACAATGTCCCCAAGGGGTGATAGCGGTATCAAAGCAATATATATGCCTACTATTTCTCCAACTTACAATATCTCACTCATACACTGTCTCACTATCTCTCTCTCTCTCTCTCTCTCTCTCTCTCTCTCTCTCTCTCTCTCTCCCTATCTCTCTCTCTCTCTCCCTCTCTCTCTCTCTTTCTCTCTCTCTCTCTTTCTCTCTTTCACACTCTCTCGACACATATACATACATACATACACACAGACACATATATATGTATGCAATTATTTGTATTATATATATATATATATATATATATATATATATATATATATATTGAATAATGACATATAGATAATAACACACATGTTTATATATAGTCAATGCGTGCAATAACACGTTACGTGTGTATTTATATCTACGTATGAAAAATCCTCATATTACAATGTTTTTTCTGCCCAAATGTATCGTTATCCTATTACTAAGCTGCAAGGTCTTGGGTAACAGGGAATGAGGTTCAAAATGTCTATTTGTTCCTTTATTTCATTTGTTATTTTGTGGTTTCCTAAGACGCAAATTCATGTGTTGCAGTGCTGCATAAATCAGGTGCTAAAAAGAATAGGCTCACATTATTGTATTATTAGAAGACAAATATAAAATGAACCCAGGTAAATTCCTAATGAAAGCTGAAACGAGTGGTTTTATACTCAGTCCAAGCTTTAATATGCACTGTTGTTTTCCTCGGTATCTACTTGGATAGACAATACTGGAAAAAACTACTTTTATCTCCAATATTATCTACAAATACAAGGTATGAGAATGGTGATGAAAGTTGCATTAATTTCTTCGACTCTAATAATGGGATATCAGAAAGCAAAAATTTATACATTGTCCAGAAATACATTTGATCATAATTTCCAAACATATTTCGAAAGATGATCAAAATATTCTTTGGATGCCTGCTTCATATTTCGGAACAGAAGTAAAGACAACCTTACAAGATTCCATAAATTAATAAACATTCATGACTCGATCCAATTCACTATGGATATGAATGAATAGGAATTCCATTTTCTGGATATTCTAATAGTTAAAGAAAATTATACAATTACAGCCACTCACTACTGGAATGACACAGGCTCACACCAATATTTAGATTTCAGATCGTGTTACTTTACCCAGACAAGAGAGGAGCGTGGCCTATATGTTCAATAGTTACAAATACTTGTAGAACTAATAGACAGGAGAAACGATTGATAGAACTAAATATGTTCTTTCAAAACCAGAAATAGTTCCAGAAGTTAATAAAATAAAATAAAATAAAATAAAAGCAAAACAAATCCTGATTTATATCTTCTGGAGAAACACTCATCCTAAGAGTGAATACGAAAATACAAATATAAATATTCCATTCGTAGTCAACCACAATCCTGAGAAACACAGCATACATTCATCCAAACGATACCTCCTTATTTTGCATTAATCATTAAATCTCGAATCGACAAAGAATTGAAACAATAACAAATCATCAACAACCTAAAACAGCCAACGAATATCAAGAGACATGTAACAAAGGCGAAATTCTCATTGGAAAAAGAAATAATACAAGTAACAAACTGTGAAGACCTTCGATGTGAGACGCGTGAAATAATTGGGCAAGCTTCCAAAAGATTCAAGAATGGGAAGCAAATGAAAGTAAATGCAAGCATGGATTGCAAAACAAAAAAGTCTCTTCTACAACATCACATGCCCACAATGCAATAAAAATAAAATGGTAGAGGCAGGGACAAAAGTAATCAATCTTGTAAATGTGCAGAAACAACAAATTAAAGATTCATTTCTTAAAAATATTCCATGTAGTAAACATCTAGACATTTATGCAAATGAAAACTTTTAAATGTTACACTTTTACACTTTTACAATTTTACAAAATGGTATCCTGTTAATTGATATATATACATACATACATACATATATACATATATATATATATATATATATATATATATATATATATATATATATATTTATATATATATATATATATATATATATATATATATTCACACACACACACATGCGTATACATATGTGTGTGCATCCATTTATATGAAGTTACTGAGAAGGCACCTAACAGACTAATCTCCAAAACGACTTATGGTAGATAGATAAAAAGATAAATAGACATATACATACATATATATATATATATATATATATACGTATACATGCGTGTGTTTATATGTAGATATGTATATATGTATATATATATACATATCTACATATATACACACACATGTATATGTATATATATATATATATATATATATATATATATATATATATATATAGTGTTATTAATATTTCTAAGTCTCTCTAAAGGAGACTACGGCAGCGGTACTGGAAATTAATAGTTATCGCCAAGCCAACATGGCAGTCCCAAAATTAGGACGAAAGCTGCCGTGAATTAGCTCCAAGAAGCCATCGCCTCTAGCTAGCTATGTGACACACGAAACCTGTGTCCTTTATAACCTTCGAACAGGGGAGGTCAGCAGTGTCCCCCTGCTGGTTTGGCATCTGCAGACTAGTTTCAGGGTGTTGCCCCTTGTCAATGCAGAGCAGCCAAGCCTTAGCCAGGCGGCGCTGCTGACTATCTGCTCGAAGGTTATTTATCTAATTTCAGTGGAATCTATCCACTGGTTTTCAGAAATAGAGTTATTAATATTTCTAAGTCTCTCTAAAGGAGACTACGGCAGCGGTACTGGAAATTAATAGTTATCGCCAAGCCAACATGGCAGTCCCAAAATTAGGACGAAAGCTGCCGTGAATTAGCTCCAAGAATATATATATATATACACGCAGATAGACAGACAGAGAAAGGAGTATATATATGTAAAAGGGAGTATATAAACGTGTGCATAAATACAAATGTATATAATTTATGTGCACGTTTCAAAATATCCTATTGCGTGATGAATTGCACTTACATGTGACTGTGTCATTGTTTGTGCATGCCATGTCTGTGTATGCAGTTCCCTACTCCAGTACACTTAAGCCAGCAATATGACATGACAATCTCTAATACTAGAAGAGTGAAAAATAATTTGCTGAGATGAAAAGAGTTACCATTTACGAAGTAATCTTTTTCTCGACTCATCTGGATTAAATTGTCACTCTAAGTAAATCTTGTCTGATACATTAAGTGATTAGTAATATAAGAAACATGCAAACGATTACCAAGAGGAAATCATAATCTCTCATTATCGTATAATTTTTAATGGGTTATAGAGATTTAAATCCGTGGTCATAGTGACACTCCATTCAAAGGATGTCGTTTATTTCGAATCCACCACATGATTGGTGCTTGTTTTATCGACCTTGAGTGGATAAGGTGTAAATACGAAGTAGAGTAATATCGATCTTGAGATGAATATACTTACATCTGTAAGATGGACTTAGCTGTTGTTATTTAGTAAGAGCCATTATTGATTGAATGACCACTCAGCAGGGGTGTTCCAGATGAGATTATCACCTGTTTTAACCACACGAAAAGTATCTAACTTTAAATTCGTCTTGATTTGGCTGTTGTGTTTAGCAGGTAGTGTAACTGTATAAAGAATTGCATGTTGGCACGTGATTGAGGAATTAAGTGGTGATCAATTCCAGTTCAGCCGCAATTAAGCAGATCTAGGGTCAAAGTGGGTCTGACATTTTGTTTGCAGTGGTTTTTCTCTGTAATGTGAGAAAAGTTAATTGATATTTGTAGCAAATCATGTAACTATGCATATGTTAAAGTTAGTAATAATGATCAAAATTGTTTCAAATTTTGGAACAAGGCCAGCAATTTTGTGAGAGGGGTTAAAACGATTACATCACTTAAGTGCTCAATTGGTACTTATTTTATTGACCCCAAAAAGATGAAAGGCAAAACCGTACTTGGCAGCATTTGAACACAGAACGTAAAGAGCCGAAATAAATGTCGATAAACACTTTGTGCTGCGCGATTTTGATTCTGCCAGTTCGCAGCTTTAATAACGACAGAGATAATAATTCTTTATTACAGGCACAAGGCCTGAAATTTTCGGGGAAATGGTTAGTCGATTACATCAACCTCAAATCATCATTACTTCATCACCCCGCGAAAGGGTAAATGGTAAAACTGACCTTGCTCTATTTGAACTGAGAAAGTAGGCACGGAGGTAATACCAGTTATCAATTTGTCCGATGCGATAACGTTTCTGCCATCCCACAGTTTTTATCATGACAGATTTTTAGCAGTTGGTGTAATAGTGATGACATTAATGGAGGCAACTTCGATCGTTGTCATAATGACCATCGTTGGTGGCTTTAATATTATAGCAGATATGAAGACAACGAGCTGACAGAACCGTTTGCACGCCGAGCAAAATGCTTAGCGTCAATTCGTCCGTCTTTACATTCTGAGTTCAAACTGACACCCATGTCTACTTTGTCTTTGTAATTTTCGAGTCTAGAAAATAGTTACCAAGTGAGCTCTGGAGTTGACGTAATCGACTTATCACTTCGTCAAAATTACTGGTTTCGTACCAAAGTTTTAGACCGATGTTATAGAAGATACGATGATGATGATGATGATGATGATGATGATGATGATGATGATGATGATGATGATGATGATGATGATGATTATGATGATGATGATGATGATGATGATGATGATGATGATGATGATGATGATGATGATGGTGATGATGATAGCGGTGTCGGTGGTGATTGTGGTGGTGGTGGTGGTGCTGCTGCTATTGGTTGTGATGATGACAATGAAAATTATTATGAAGATGATGACGGTATTAGTAATAGTTTGGAAACTGGTGATATTGCTTGTATACTGCAAGCAATATGGTAGTGGCAATAGTAACACTGTAGTATTTATACAGCTAATGGCGAGGAGGATGTTTGTGAAATGAAATGATGGAAAGTTCAAGGCAGTGAGAACTGTACTTGAGCTACAGCTGTTGAACTGCGCTGGTTGAGGTGATGATGGTTGTGGTGGTCGTCGTGATGATAATCATCATCATTGTGTTTGTAATTGCTCTATTAATTGCGATGATGGCGGTTTGGCGCTCGTCACGATATTTGTAGCCCTGATGAATTTAGATATTAGTGAAATTGTCAGTGAAGAGTTTATTGCAGAATCGATTAGAAATTAATCTTTGCACTTCTCATTATTGCTTATAAAAACATACAAATTGCCACCAAGCATATTCTAGTATCACAATAAAGAGAACAAACTGTCCATTTTCACAGGCCTATAGCGCAAATATATTTTACTCTTTGTCGTTAAAATTAATGTAGGCATTAAAGAGATTATATGTGCTTGAATATAAGCATAAACGTGGGATAATTGTTTCAGCCATATGTTTGTGTTGAGTAAACTTGTCGTATTCTAAGGGAATTATGAAAGGTAGATATGTTCCATTGCATTGTTCACACCCATAAAATGATTAAAATTATAAATATTCGCTCATGACATCATACGAAGACGCGTGCGTGTGTATGTGAGTCAGGGTGTTTCTCTATGTGTATGTGTGTCAATGTACGATAAAGTATTTGCATGTATACAGACACACACACAAATGCATATGAATACAGATAGATAGATAGATAGATAAATAGATAGGTAGATAGGTAGGTAGATAGATAGATAGATAGATAGATAGATAGATAGATAGATAGATAGATAGATAGATAGATAGATAGATAGATAGATAGGTAGGTAGGTAGGTAGATAGATAGATAGATAGATAGATAGATAGATAGATAGATAGATAGATAGATAGATAGATAGATATGCACATATATACATGCAAACACACTTATATACATATGTCCATACACACACAAGCACACATACACAAACACTTAACAATATTATCTTTTGCTTGTTATAGCCATTGGACTGCGGTTATGTTTGAGCACTCTCTTGAAGGACCTAGTCAAAGAAATCGACCGAAATACTTAATTTTTGTCCTTCTAGCTTCGCACTTATTCTGTAGGGTATTTTTCTGAAACGACAGTTTACAGGAAAGTAAAGAGATCAATACCAATTGTCAAGTGGTATGAGATGCTCAAATCAGAGCGATTTTTGTGTTGAGTATGTTGTTTGGACGATATGTATATTCATACAGTTCTATATTTAAGATATGAGAAATTATGTAAATTATTTACATTATTTACATTTGAGGGATATTTGTCCTCATCTTGTTGACACAATGTTTCGGCTGATATACCCTCCAGCCTTCATTGGACATATGGCGTAGTGATTAAAAGGGCGTGCTACTAACTACAAGATTGCGAGTTCGATTCCAGGCAGTGACCTGAATAATAATAATAATAATAATAATAATAATAATAATAATAATAATAATAATAATAATAATTATAATAATAATAATAATTACATCGAAAAATACCTTAAGAATGAGAACCCAGGTTCGAAATTTCCCCAAGACACCTGATGACGGCTGGAGTGTATATCAGCCGAAATGTGTTAACAACAAACAAGATGAGGACAAATATCCGTCAAAGGTAAATAATTTATATTCATGTAATACACTATTGCGTACATGTGTTTATACCATGGGTATAATGTGTATGGAAGAAAGATGGTAGACTGGGCGTTTGTTTGTGTATATTCTTGCATGAGGACTTTGACGTGCATGTACTTATAGGTGTGTGTGTGTATGTGTGTGTGTTTGTGTGTGTTTGTGTGCGATAGAGAGAAAGAGAGAGAGAGAGAAAGTGAGAGGGAGATCCATATGTGAGCTGAATACGTGAGACAAAGTGAAGTGGTGCAGTCAAAGGAAATTGGGAGAGCTAATACGTGTTCGTGTGTGTGTGTGTGTGTGTGTGTGTGTGTCTGTGTGTGTGCGTGCCTCTATGCGTGCGTGTGTGTGTGTGTGTGTCGGTAGATTGGTATGCATGTATGTATATATGTATGTATATGTACTTGAGCACACACACACACACACACAAACACATATATATATAAGCGCACAAACAAGCGTGCATGCTCACACGCTTACACACATACATGAATGGAAAAACCATTCATTTACTGAATGCCTTTTAATACTCGCATTCCCAACTCACAACGTGCTCTTTTCCTCAGCATGCTTTATCAAAGGGTTCGTTTATTGTTAGTTACTGTTCAGTAAAGGGTAGTCTATAACATGACAACAACTTAAATCCCAAGAGTCTGATCATTATTCACTGCCTCATTGAACTCTCATTGATCCGAGAGAAATTTGTTCAGATATGTTTGGTAATTTTCAAATATGGTTAAGAAAAATATTTTAGTCTTCGCTACAAGATTTGAAGTTTTTGTGGTAAGACATTTTTATACCGATATCACATTTTATAGTTGCTGGTCATTTTAAGTGTAGACGAATAGTATTAAGTAGTAGATCGAAATATTGTATTAAGATCTACCTACCAAATCTGTTGAAATTTTATTATGCTTCTCTGTCACACATTGAGTGTATGTATTGACGTTTTGACGTTTATGATTATTCAATTAAATATAAACAAAATGAGAGTGAGTTACAGATTTAAGTGGAGGGAGATCAATTCAACATAAACTGCGGATAAAACATCCAATTTCCTATTCCCTTTATGTCTGCTTACTTCTTGGGAGTTTTATCCCAAGCGCGTAGGTATTAATGCATATGAATGTGTGCGAGTGCGCACGCGCGTCTGGTTGTCTGTCTGTCTGTACATGTATATTCATGTATATAAACACAAACACACACACACACACTCACGTGTGCGTGTGTGTGTGTGTGCGTGTGTATGCTTGCGTGCGCGAAGAAGATATTTTAAAATTTAATATCATAAATAATATAACTGAATCTAGAAGAGCAAAGAGATTAATACACACACCGGATAGAATAATGCTTTCCAAACACACGTGGTATAAATATAATCACTGAGGCATTAACTATGTTATTTGGTAAGGATTGTTACCATTTAGTGTTTCGTATTGAATCGGGAATCGTTACAAATTACCCTTATTTTCACTGTCACTGATGATACCCATTCCAAAACAGGCATATTAAGACTACCATAATGATAGAACAAACAGTCTAATTATCAAACCCATCAAAGTATTGCTAAGATTTCTCCAAAACAGATTTAAGTCGAAAGTAGAAATCTTTGCAGAAGAGCAGGAAGAATTTAGGCCCCAAAGTACTTTGGAGGAGCAGATATTTAAGACATTTCACAAACATCTGCAATATCGATCCGATGTCTATCACAGCTTCATAGGCTTTAAAAGAGCCTTTCAAAGTGTTTGGCACGATAGGTTGTTGCAGTTGATGAAGAATTGCATAATCAATTATCAATTCCGACGTATCTCTTAACACAAATTTTAATACAAACATACCGAAATTTTTCTGCAATTCACGAATACATTTTCTGTCTATTGGGTTTCGGCTTTCTAGTTTTTGTCTCTGCTTTTCTCCGCCCTCTTTTTAAGACTACCCTGAATATGATGTCAACGTCGGGAAACGGTATATACAAGTATGAGGTGAAATGGTAACAAATTTTGCTATACCGTAAGGGTAGTGTAGGAAAGTACACACAGCCACACTTATGGATGTATATAAATGCATACACACACACACACACATATATATATACATAATATATATATATATATATATATATATATATATATATATATATATATATATATATATATATATATATATATATAGGAGTCCTCCGTCGTCTACGACGATGACGGTCCTATGGGATATGCAAACGGAACAGCTTGCTCTTGCGATTAACGTGCAAGTCGCTGACCACTCTACAGACAGGTTTACCCCTTTTTACACATGGGAGATTCAGCGTGACATACAGCTTGAAATACAGACACTACACATTTTTCTCAGCTGAGTGGACTGGACCACCGTGATATATATATATACATATTTAAGCATGTGTGAGTCTACTTATGTGACACTATTCGTGAAACACAAAACTATTGGCAAACAGGAGCCTCGGATGATATCGTTACCTTACGATCCAGCAAGTAAGCTTTTGTCCATCTTTTCATCTGCTAGAAATAACAACAGCATTTCGTTCAAGTCAGACCCTGTAAGTTTAGAAAAAGAATGATAGGCACTTAAAACTAAATGTATGATGCCTAGAACTCAGTGGAATATAAAATGGTAGCATATCTTCGATAACGGTTGAACTTTATCAGTGCTAACTTGAATAAGTTTCACAAGTGATTGCTTAAGGAACGGCAGAGTTCAGGGTTTAACCGCCAAACGGTTATCTAAAGCCGTTGCAAAATGACCCCTGAAAATAGGTGCGTATAACTCACTAAATTAGATTCGAACATCCCTCGAAGTTATAAACAGAATCCTACATATAGAGAGAGTGAAGGAGAGCTAAAAAGGCACAAGGAAAAACAATAGAATTAATGCATCAAAGATGAACAGAAAATTTAAATATCTGATCAATGTAAAACATGTCCTTGCAAACATATTTACAGCAGAATTTCAACTCATCATGCAATTAATGATTCATTAGCACTCCTCAGCAACTTTCGATTTTCTCCTCTGAATTTTCTGTTCTATTTTCATTACTTACTTTCACTGTGTTTTATAACGTAATTAAATTTATCAATAATTACTTATTAAGTATCTCTTTACTGCAACAGAACTAGACAGAAATCGGTGAAGGCGGTGCACAAGGGCGACACATGTGTGTGTGTGTTTGTGTGCATGTATGTGTGTGCGTGTGTGCGCGAGCGTGTGTGTAATCGCCTACTTGTTTTTTTAATCAGCACTAAGTTGCAAAATAGTCTCATGGGCGATAGTTTCGAACTTCATACTTGTTAACAGTTCGAATTTGATGACTTTTTACTTAAATATAGGCCTTTGAATCACATTTGTAATTTCCTGCGACAAAAATAACAAAGAAGTATTTGTACTCATACCACAGTATGAGTACCGATGAATTCACATTAAGTATGATACTTAAATAGCTAATGTAATTGAATACTCATTCTGTTAGATATGTCAGAATTTTATCCAGGCACAACACCAGTCAATGTTTAGTCACTGTCATCCTATTTATCGGTGGCGACAACTTTACTTTAAGCATGTGGTTGTCTGTGAGTACACATTATTAATGACCACCAGTCAGAAGAGCAGAAATGTATCTGGCATTTGCACTGGCCGTTAATACCCTATTGTGTCTTCCTCGGATATATATTGTTTTTAAGCACTGCTTGTCTATGAGACATACACGGTCCAGAAGAAGACCGTAGTAAATTTGCGTCTTAATGACGTATTATAATCAAGAATGATACATAGGCGATTTATATATATATATATATTGTAGTAATATTTTACGGAGGCTGAAATGACAGGAAGCGAAAACGAATTCCGCACGGAATATACGATTATAATAAAAAGAGTAATCAGTATAAGTTCCATTGTATGCTAAAGAAATATAGTAAAATCAGTATAATTCCGGTAGCAAATTAAATAAATCAGTATAGATGCATACACACACACACAAACACACACACAAACACACACACACATACATACACATACATGCACACACACGCACGCAAGCACATGCACACACACGCACATATATGTGTGTGTGTGTGCGTGTGTATCTATGGATGTACATAGGATTTGGGTAGGATCTCATCGGTCATTGTCGTTAGTTATTAGCTTCCAGCATGTGACAGGCTATTGGAATACTCTGAAGGAAAACTAATAGATTAATTCGATAATTAATCAAATAATAATGCTCCAAACTTCAGTTACGAAAATGAGATAATTATGAAAAGATATCAGGTACATCAGAACTATATTCTGTAACGTTACATAAGTTAGGTAAAGCATGCAACAATAATATAATAGTTACAACAATGGACAGTTTCACTGATATAAGTTCGGTGTCATGGATTTGTGGTTTGTCTGAGGATATTGACGTGTTGTCAATGATAGTGCTTTTCTACTGAAACATACATGTACCACGTATTGATCTGTAAATTTCCATTATTTTAACTTATATATATGGCAAATTAAATAAATCAGTATATATGCATAGACACACTCACATACCCACCGTACAATGGCATTGATAGCGATTTTCTTTTATTACAACCACCTATTTCGTGAAGAATTCGAACTCGACCTTTCTCGCTTTCGCCTTTATAATTTCGTGTTGGTCAAGATATACTAAAATATGCTAAAATACTGTATCGATAAAGAAATCAACGTCTCTTGGCCAATTACCAAGAGAAAGGTCCGTTGAAAGGCCACACTTCCGCTTCAAAAACAAACTAAAATAAAATCTGAAGCAATGCAGCATTCCTTTTCATCGTGGAAAAAAAAACATAGGAACGCAAGACCTGGCTCCAGTCCTACTCTATTTCAGTTCAAAGATTTGGAAAGTCCATTCCAACATCTGAACCAACTCTGTTCAAGCATGAAGGCAATTTGACAAAACACTGCTCCTCTAAATGAAAACCTTACATATTGCGATTTTGAGGAACGGAACAAAGCAGCCCTTCCAGACCCCTCAACAAAACGCGCAGTAAATGATTCAGACGCACTCGAGCAAACTGAGTCCACAACTTGTTCTATTTTGCAAAAGATTTGCAAAACACCAGCACGTCTCAAGAGAGACACATCCGTGTACAAAGATCACGATTACTGCTTTATTTTATTGTTTCAGGGTTATTCTGTTTCTTAATTTCCTTAATATGGATTGGCACGTCTCCAAATTAGCGAACTATTCACATATGTAACATTAACGATGGCTTTCAACGTGACAAATTAGTGTTTCCCTCGTGCCAAAGAATCATTTTCATGTAGACACTAGAGAAATAAATATAATGTCCACTGGAATGTGACGTATGAACTATATTTGTATGTACGTCTAAATCACTCCCAGTCAGACTTTGACACAGACGCACGCTCACATTATCTTTGTCTCCCCCCCTCTCCTCCTCTCTCCGTCTTTGTCTCTCTCTTTGTACACCTTTCTATTTCTATCTCTCACACTCTCTCCCTCCCTCTCTCTCTACACACACACATATATATGTTTATATATATATATATATATATATATATATATATATATATATATATATAGCTGTCTCTATATATACAGATATATTTACGTATATAATAAATATACATACATATATATATATATATATATATATATATATATATATAGATAGATAGATAGATACATACAATACATACACACATGCATACATACATACATATATACATACATATATACATACAAGGGTATTACATGAGCACCTGCATCGCTAAAAACAGAAGTCAAAATACTTCTATGCTACGGAAGAATCACAAAATTAATGCAAGCATGATGCAAAAAAATTCAGTCAACAAGAATACCGTCCTACCTCCGTGAGGTCTGCAAGAGCAGTGCAAGTTAATTTGACGTCATGATTTCGAATTTAGCTCCAAATTGTGCCTGATATTCCTCAGTCAAATCTGTCATGGACGACTACTAAACTTTTCCCCTACTATGAGTGAGAATTCCTTTGAAGTAGTCAAACATCATTTAAAGAAACGAAATACCTGAAATTATTTATAAGCAAATATGAAACCGATGGTTTTTAATCATACTTATGTGTGTGTGTGTGTGTGTGCGTATGTGCGTGCGTGTGTGTGTGTATGACCCTCTCTCTCTCTACATATATATATGTATGTATATATATATATATATATATGTGCGTGTGTGTGTGTGTGTATGTATGTATGTATATATATATATATATATATAGAGAGAGAGAGAGAGAGAGAGAAACAGATAAACATATCGATATATACATACATAAATACATACATACATATACATAGATACACACATATACATATATGTAGGAAGAGGGAGGCAGAGAGAAAGATGGAAAATTCTACGACACATAGACTGATTATTCCGTCTCCATGAATTTTGTTACGTTATTCTGTCAACTAATATTGAAATTTTGGATTATAAAGGCGCTTCAATTATTTTTACAATTCGCCGTTAGATTTTCTTTTCGCATTGTTTTTCTGTCTTATATTTAGTTATCGATTTTTATGGTGGTATATAACTACAAAAACGTGTCAGGGGCCCACAGATTTTTAATATTCTCCCAAAGAGCCTGAGGAATCTGCACAAAGTAGATGTAGGAGTTTTTAAATCAAAGCTGGACCTCTTCCTATCGAGAGTCCCAGATGAACCTACCTCACGGCAGGAGGTGCAAATGAGGGTTGCTAAATCAAACTCCATTCTTCACCAAGTGCCACATATTGTAAGAGGCTCCCTGTAATAACAGTGTAGCAATACGGTGGTGCATCAGCATGGCCGCAGCTCTAAGCTGAAACTTAATATATATATATATATATATATATATATATATATATATATATATATATATATATATATATATGTATACACACACACACACAGGAGATTTTTTTTACAAGAATAAAGAATTTATAAGAATCATCATAGCAAAACTATTATACAATATTATACCAAATACCTATTATTATACAACAATAGCTATTATTCAGCTCATGCCACCCGAGACATATCAAAACAAATATCCCCTTCAACGCTGCAAGAAGAATTTACTCCATGAAATCCGAAAAATATACCAGAGAACTAAGATTGCAAAAGCTTAAAAACGTACTCTAGGTCAGACACTACCCAATTCAACTCATAAATGAAGAGATTAAACGTGCAAAATCGATTGGCATAAACACATTAAGAAAAGTCGAACACAATAACACACCTACTCTGAAAACACAAACTTATGTCTCTGATACAACCCCGGAAACAAAGAGGATATAATATCATTGTCCAAAATCTCCCAATACTCCATAAGGATCCAAAACTGAAGGAAATTCTATGTACCCATTAAAGCAGTAAATAACCAAAGATATTAAAGATGATCCTTATTATTGCTAAATTATTCTGAAGAATAACAGAGGCAAGAGTAAAAAAATGTGGTCGTCCTAACAGCGGAACATGTCCCAGTCTTCTGGAAGGATCAGATTTCCGTTTTAGGGAAGGAAAAATATTCAAAATTAAACCCAGATTCACTTGCACCTCTGGAAACTTCATTTGTGTAATAGTCGGGCTCCCATAAAAACTATACAGGGTCTACAGGAATTCTATCAGACGAAGATGTAATGTCCACACACAACAGATATCTTCCCTACAATATCCCCAGATATATCTCAGTGAACACATTGAGATATGTGCAGAACAACTGCAACTAAAATTCCTAATCTTCCCATTATATCAATTTATTGTTTGGAAATAAAGAGGCCACATTTATCGAAAAAGGTAAGCCAGAATTAAATATAAACCCATGAATGTCAGAAAATTATTCTTTCGTGTCATGATGATTCAATGCATGGGTCAATACTAAGTTTCTTGGCAATGATACTATGATGAGACTTCAGTAAGATCGTGGTGATGAGTTGTAATATATCGGTTCGTTTACGCTAACTTCCCACCTCTCTGTCTCTCTCTCTCTCTCTCACTCACTCACTCATTCTCTCTCTCTCTCTCTCTCTCTCTCTCTCTCTCTCTGTATGCATACATACATGCGCACAAAGGAATGTATATATGTTTGTATGCATGCATGTTTATATAACGAGGTGGTATCAAAGTGTTCCCGGACTAATTATATTTAATCAAAAATAACATTTATTTAAGCTTTAACATCATCTCCTTCGAAATAATCACCTTGCGCAGCAATACCCCAGTCCCAGTATTCCTGCCACTTTTGAAATCAGGCCTGAAAATCGTTTTCCGTAAGCGAATCGAAAACCTGCGATTCGTTCTGGATCTCGACAACGGTGTTAAAAGGGCAACCTTTGCGCTGCAGTTTCACCCAGGAGTAGACATGGAAGTCCGCAGGTGCTAAATTTAGCCAATAGGGTGGGTGTAGAAGCGATACTATGTTGTTCTTGTCGAGAAACTCACGAGTGAGGAGAGTTCGGTGACAGAGTGCATTGTCGCTGCGAAGAATCCCGACGTTAGAATTACCTGTACGGACAATCAACGATATCAGCAATATATTTGATCGTCTCCCAACGATCTCCATGCACACGCTGATGAATATTCTCCACATTTCCGGAGGAAACGTTCTTTGCAGCTCTTCCAGATCGTTCATCGTCTTACGTGAAATTATACATTTGAAGCGCTCGTAAGTTTCTTGAAGCATGCTCAATGCCTCTCTAGCAGTCTTCCCAAGTTTAACGCAAAATTTCACGTTGGCTCCTTGTTCCAACTGATAAACATCGCAGACTACAGCATACACATGATTACAAAACACAAATTTCACAACTTGCAGAGTAAACACTGTGATGTCACAGGGCACACTGTCTTACGAACGTCGCTGCTATCTTACAGTGTGCACGCAACTGCATGCTGCTAACTTTTGGCGCGCAACAGAACTAGTCCGGGAACTCTTTGATACTACCTTGTATATATATGTATATGCATACATACACACACACACACACACACACACACACACACACACACACACACAGATATATATATATATATATATATATATATATATATATATATATATATATATATATATATATAAATATATATACATACACGAGTGTGTTTGTTTGTGTATAGAAGAATATATTTATCAAAGAAATTCCAACTTTGATTTTCATGTTTTATTTACAATCTTATAATAATATAATATAAGGTAATATAATGAAATGATACAATATTAAACGTTCATTCTGATTGAACTAGTACTTTCATGCATTAAACTATGCAATCTTCAGTTTCATATAATAGCGATGAGAGTTATCTTTTATAATTTACAACTGTAGTGAGATGGCTAAACTGTGTGCCTTAAATACATAAGTATAGGTCCCAGAATGTTAAGTTTTGCAAACTATATTCTGATCAGAAAGCCACAAAACGGATTTCGTTTTCCGAAAGATTGCTGTAAAAATTTATATTAATTTATAGTGCTAAAAAGGACAGAAATGCACATCAGTGGTGCATGAAGAGCTTCCAGGAGCGGTAGTCGATTGTTAAATCATAAATTCTTTGAATGTCTCCAGTACCAAGTTTTCACTATCTACTGCATGCTACACCAAACGTAGCTTCTGATGTGACTAACAAATAACTGGTGTCGATATAAGCTGGCGAGCAGGATAAAACTTAGTTAATATCGACGGAAATTGTTTTAGTAGTGAATAACATTCTGGGCATCTTATGTCCCTGTGTACGTGTGCCTCCTCCCACATTCCAAACACTAACATATCAATAATTCAATTGGTTTCCTGAATTTTTTCTAGAAATGACCACATCCACTAACAGAAATTTCATTTCTCTATTTTTTCTCGTTCTAGTACGGATTCTATACACCAAAACAAATTTGATTCAAACCCAAAAACATGTGACTTTTATATTTACATGATATATGTTTATTATCATACACCGTGGCTCTTCAGTTAGGTCAATCACATATTTTGATCATTAGTCTTTTCTGTTTTGAAGCTATTTTTGCACCTATAATTAATTTTAAGAGCGTCTTCGTTGAGTTTACTTCCGGTTAACTTAGGTATTCCAAGTACCTTTAGTATTCTGACACGGAAGAAATTTTTTTCAAAAACAGGTAACTTTACATGCTTATCTATTTCTTGGGTTGTATGTTACAATGTAAAATAGGGTATAGTAAATTACTGAAGTGTTCTTTTTAATTCTTGAATGTTTATTACTTTGATTTTTTCCTCTCCATTATCGATTACCAGTGTTGTGTAATAGATTTCAAATAGCATCTTTTATTCCAATTTCTAAGTTCGAAAAAACTGAGCATGTTCCTCTTACTAGATTAAACAGCATATATTTTTTATGTTTTGGAAGTTAACATATAAACAGTAATTATTGCTTGTAGCTATTATGGTGGGTTTTTCGTATATGATCATTTCCAGATTTTTGTGTTTGTTGAGGATTTAAATACCCAAGAATCTGGTTGTTTTCGATTTTATTCCCCGGTGGTGTATGTATATATATATATATATATATATATATATATATATATATATATATATATATATAATTTATGTTATTAGAGTTTTGCAATCATGAATTGGAACACCGATTGATTTTCAAAAAAAATTACAAATGAAACCTATTCTTAATGAATCTGAAAAACAGAGAAACTAATTGAGATGAGGCTCTAAACAATCCAAATATTACAATGAATACGAAATTCTAAACAGCGAAATCTGAAATCAACAGACAAGGAACAAATATAATAATAAATTTCAAAAGTTTTGACAGATGACTTTTGGTCATAATATCGTGGTTATTGTTGGTCGTAATGTTTCTATTATTGTTTGAAGTTCTATTGCTGCTGATGTTGTAATTATTGTGATGGGTGTGTTTTTTTTCCTTATTTGTAAGGACCACATACCGCCAGAATATAATTATTTTATTAGTGGAGAGAACTGTATATCCATGAGATGATAAACACTAGTATCTGGCAGTTTTTTCTGACACCTCAACTGATGATGCAGCCACATGCAGCTGATGTTAAACAATATTCAAATACATATTGATGATGAAAAGTAATCTTACATAATGCTATAGCAGTAAGAGCTTTACAACTTAAAGCTGTTGTGTTCTAACATTAAAAACTGTTGACTACCATCCTCGTGAAATATTACTATAATTATATTCATCCTAAGCAGAAACGAATTCTCCATGCATACTCATAAACAGAGATACCTCAAGAAATAATAACAAGTGATACACTTACAAAAGCATAGGAGCTCTTAAACGCGCGTTGCGAGGTTTTTATCGAAAATACACTGAACACACACACAAACACACATACACACACACACATACAAAACACACACACACTCACACACGCACATGCACACACACATACACACACACACACACACAGAAGAATCAGATAAAAAGGATTTGTGTGCTGAGATATGGTCCTGATGAAATCAAATCACTTTCTTCAGGTTTCCTGGGCGCTTTTGTCTTGATAGCGTTTCGTTGCTGCCTATTATATGTATTATATATCATATATATACACACTCGTGTATATATACCTTATATTATATCTTATTGTGTGTGTGTATGTGTTTGTTTGTGTGTGTGTGTGTGTGTGCGTGCGTGTGTGTGTGTGTGTGTGTGTGTGTGTGTGTGCGTGTGTTTACAGAATCAGGAAATGCTGTGGTGAGAAGGTTGCTTCCAATCTGCATGATTCCGGACTGATTCTGTCGTTCGTATTTAAACAATAATCATGTGCACATCATAGTTTAATATTAAATTTCACTGCACTAAAATGGATGAACTGGAAGTGTATATTCAATATGTGATGTCGTGAGAGTTTAAGAACGAAGAAAACGTCTCAGAAACAGCCAAGAAAATATGCAGTGTTTGTGGCCAAGTTGTCCTTACTGACTAGCAAATGCAAAATTGGTTTTCAAAATTTCCTTCCAGAGATTTGTCACTGAGAGATGACGCTCATTAAACTTCGTACCAGAACGTTCATCAGACTTCGAACATGATGTTTTAAGAGAACTAATGAAATTCAATCCTTGTAAAAGTACTTGGAAATTAGCATTTGACCTCAACATATCCCCATCTACCATCTGCTGCCACTTTGAAAAAATAGGAAAAGTCAACAGCCTGGGTGCTCATGTTCCCCTTACACTTATTGACAAGAATAGGGAAGATCACCTGTCCATAGGGACAGGTTTTCTTTCAAGGTAGAAAAATATTGCTGCTGATGTTGTAATTATTGTGATGGGTGTGTTTTTTTTCCTTATTTGTAAGGACCACATACCGCCAGAATATAATTATTTTATTAGTGGAGAGAACTGTATATCCATGAGATGATAAACACTAGTATCTGGCAGTTTTTTCTGACACCTCAACTGATGATGCAGCCACATGCAGCTGATGTTAAACAATATTCAAATACATATTGATGATGAAAAGTAATCTTACATAATGCTATAGCAGTAAGAGCTTTACAACTTAAAGCTGTTGTGTTCTAACATTAAAAACTGTTGACTACCATCCTCGTGAAATATTACTATAATTATATTCATCCTAAGCAGAAACGAATTCTCCATGCATACTCATAAACAGAGATACCTCAAGAAATAATAACAAGTGATACACTTACAAAAGCATAGGAGCTCTTAAACGCGCGTTGCGAGGTTTTTATCGAAAATACACTGAACACACACACAAACACACATACACACACACACATACAAAACACACACACACTCACACACGCACATGCACACACACATACACACACACACACACACAGAAGAATCAGATAAAAAGGATTTGTGTGCTGAGATATGGTCCTGATGAAATCAAATCACTTTCTTCAGGTTTCCTGGGCGCTTTTGTCTTGATAGCGTTTCGTTGCTGCCTATTATATGTATTATATATCATATATATACACACTCGTGTATATATACCTTATATTATATCTTATTGTGTGTGTGTATGTGTTTGTTTGTGTGTGTGTGTGTGTGTGCGTGCGTGTGTGTGTGTGTGTGTGTGTGTGTGTGTGTGCGTGTGTTTACAGAATCAGGAAATGCTGTGGTGAGAAGGTTGCTTCCAATCTGCATGATTCCGGACTGATTCTGTCGTTCGTATTTAAACAATAATCATGTGCACATCATAGTTTAATATTAAATTTCACTGCACTAAAATGGATGAACTGGAAGTGTATATTCAATATGTGATGTCGTGAGAGTTTAAGAACGAAGAAAACGTCTCAGAAACAGCCAAGAAAATATGCAGTGTTTGTGGCCAAGTTGTCCTTACTGACTAGCAAATGCAAAATTGGTTTTCAAAATTTCCTTCCAGAGATTTGTCACTGAGAGATGACGCTCATTAAACTTCGTACCAGAACGTTCATCAGACTTCGAACATGATGTTTTAAGAGAACTAATGAAATTCAATCCTTGTAAAAGTACTTGGAAATTAGCATTTGACCTCAACATATCCCCATCTACCATCTGCTGCCACTTTGAAAAAATAGGAAAAGTCAACAGCCTGGGTGCTCATGTTCCCCTTACACTTATTGACAAGAATAGGGAAGATCACCTGTCCATAGGGACAGGTTTTCTTTCAAGGTAGAAAAATAACCCGTTTCTCAAAAATATCATTACAGGTGATGGAAAGGGTTTTTTTTTATGACAATGGTGAATGCAAAAGGCAGTGGACTGATAAGGATAAACCTTCGCAACTTATCTCGAAAATTGAGCTCTATTGAAGGAAGGTTACCCTGTGTGTATAGTGGAATCACCTCAGTATTATTCATCTTGAGTTTTTAAAATGTAATCAAGCACTAAAGCCGACATGTACTCTCAACAACTACAACATGTGCATGAAAATCTTTTAAGAAAATGCCCTGCACTCTTAAATAGTAGAAGCATTGGGCTTCTCTTTTATAGCACAAGACCACATTTAGCAATGATCACGCACGATAAAATATTGGATTTGGGCTGGTATGTCGTACTCCAGCCATCATACTCACTGGACCTTGCACAAACTAATTTCCATCTTCTTCGCCCTCTATAAAATACTCTGACGGGGAAAAAGTTTTCTCAAGGCAATCAGGTGAAAAGTGTGTGAAAAACTTCTTCCTGTCAAGACCAGCTGAATTTTACTCAAGAGGAATCAAAACTCTACCTGATAGATGGCAAGAGATCATTGAAAATAATGGCAACTAAACTCATAATTGAAAATAATTCTTTGTAAAATATTTTCATGAGTAAACGTATTTAACAAAATTGGAAATTATTTATAACAAACCAATATATATTTGTGCGTGTGTGTGTGTGTGCGTGTGTGTGTTGTGTCTGTGTGTGTATATTCTTTTATATTCTTTTATTCTTTTACTTGTTACATTTATTAGACTGCGGCCATACTAGAGCACCGCCTTTAATCGAAGAAATCGATCCCAGGACTTATTCTTTGTCAGCCCAGTACTCATTCTATCAGTCACTTTTACCGATCCATTAAAGTACGGGGACGTAAACACACCAACATCGGTTGTCAGTGATGGTGGACGGACAAATACATGCATACAAATACATAATATATATATATATTCGCGACAGGCTTATTTCAGTTTCTGCCTACCACATCCACTCACAAGGCTTTGGTGGCCCGAGGTTATCCTAGAAGACACTTGCCCAAGGTGCCATACAGTGGGAATGAAAAATGGAAACATATGGTTGGAAGGCATAGACTCATAAAGAGAGAATTCAGTGCATAGGTAAATTGAATATATGTACTGATGTATAGAAAGGGAATATTGTTGTGCTACACTCAGTTTCACCAACTTAATTGCAATCCGTATTGATAACAATCATCCGTATACTAAATTTCAATAATGCTCAGATTGAATTTAATGTTGTAGTCCTGTTTATGACCAAATATTTTCACTGCTATGATTTTCCGCCATGTCATTATCGGTTATTGGGTTCAAACCGCGAGCGCACATGCGCACACATGCGCATAAACATATATATGTATCTATTTATGCATGTGTGTGTGTGTGTAACGCACATGGTTATTCTTACATACATTCCATCTATATCTAATTGTGATAAAACTTCAACGACCCAGCTGAAAGTAAAGTGTGAATTAAATATACAAATATATTAATAGGCATGAGTAGAAAATATTTCGCTTCATTAATGTGAATAAAAATGTGCAGAGATGCTCTACAAGTGTAGATGATGTGTTATTTAAATATGTTAGGGATAATATAGTGAAAGACAATAATAGATGAAAGGATAATTCAAAGATGTCATAGAAGAGATCACATAAATATTATATACAAAGACTTCTAGCTTCATAGAATGGGTTGCATAGTTAGTATAGAATTATGCTTACAAGAAAGATAAGTCTTCCTGAGAATATCATGAACAGAGGTAATGGAAAAAATTGTTCTAAACGATAAAAAGTAAAAGATATTTATGTCTATAAAAGATGAAATAATAAGTATAGGCATATAATTTATAATATAGAAGTAAGGGAAGACAGTGAGCTGGCAGAAAACTTAGCGCGCCTGGTGAAATGCTCAGCGGTATTTCGTCTGCTGCTACGTTCTTAGTTCAAATTCTGTCGAAGTCGACTTTGCAATTCATCATTTCGGGGTCGGTAAATTACCAGTTGCGTACAGGGGTCGAGCTAATCGACTGGCCCCCTTCCCCAAAATTTCTAGCCTTCTGCCTAAAGTAGAAAAGAATATAAAAGTGGGGGAAATAATTATGACTAGAGATGATTTCATGAAAAGAAGAGGAGGCTAAACTAGGATTTTGAGTAATATTTACTGCAGGCCCCTTATACAACATTTAAAGCTAAGTTGAAAAACGACAGAAATACTGTGATTCGGAAGGTGATCAGGAAAGTTTATGCATAACTACAGATATAAGCGCACGAATATACAAAATAATGCCCAGACACACGCTATATACTTACGTATGTTTTATGCATATATACATATCTATATATGTATATATATATATATATATATATATATATATATATATATATATATATATATATACGCATACATTCCATAGGGAGAAATATTTATTCACTTATCAAGAGCTATATAAACCCAGAGGACTTCGACCTGTGACTAGTTTGATAACTGCGAATGTACGAAGCTCTCAGACTTTTAATCACTCTTGGTTCTGTTAAACATTAATAAAAATATACATATTCTCATATTTTGGGTTTTATTTTTCCTGCTTGCATCAATATACCTATATATATATATATATATATATATATATATATATATATATACATACGTGTGTGTGTGAGTGTATGTATGAATACTTGTCACTTTGATTGCGTGCCCTTGCTCTCTCGCTCAATAATAATAATAATAATAATTAATTCGTTTTATTGGCCACAAGGGCTAATATCAATTAAAGACATATAAGGACAAAGACAGGACGAAGGTTACAAAAGGTTTTGTCCGAAAAGGTAGGAAAGTTCGTCTAAACAGAGGAAGAAAACGGAGAAAGATATAAAAAATAAATAGATAAATAAATAGATAAATAAATAAGTAGAACTCCCAAAGGGGGAGGCGCTTCGAAAAAGGAAAGGTTACACGTGGAAAAACCCATAAAACCACGGGAGCCTGGTCAGAAAAAATAAGAAAGGGGTATAGAGCCCTTTCTCCTTTTACATTACCTTTTTTTTTTCTACAGGTGTATTCTCAGAATTGGTCCGTTTATACTGGCCATTTTTCCAACAGTCACCCATCTTTCAACGAATTTGCTATGAGACAGCACTTCCCTCTCTACTCTCATCTTCCTTTTCAAGTGGAACTTGAAAAAGTTGATGAGGCCTCCTTGGCCAAAGAGGAAAGTGTCTGTCTTTAACCCTTTCAAACGGGTCCACCATATCACCTCTTTCGCTACAGCCACTAGGCATAGGAAAATTGCCTTGCCCTCCTGGTTAAAGGAGGTCGGCGAGTCAATTCTCACGATGGATCCAGCTGATAGCCGGATCCGTTCTACACGTGACAGTAGCTGTTCGATGTAGACCCACAGGTCAGCAATGCTCGGGCACTGGACGAGTGCGTGCAGAACGGTTTCGTCGTCCTGAGCGCACCTCGAGCAGGCCCGGTTGACGGCACTTCCATGTCGGTAGAGTTTATCTCGAACAGGTAGCGCACCTCGGTAGCACTGCCAGGCGAGGGACCTTTGGAAATTATCCATGGGCCCCGGCCCGAAAGTTCTCCTGAACAGACTGCTTAGCTGATTATCCTCGACGCCTAGAGTTTCCCCGACAACGTCGTCGCACTTTTCTCCCACTAACCCTCTATAGAAAGCTAGAATGGATCTACTACCGATCGCACTGCCCGCCTGACTGAGGGCGGTGAGAGCTTGGCGGCACTCGAGGTGCCAAGCGCCCTTTCTTGGTTTACGTTTGATCCAGGATTGCAGCTCTGTTAAAGAAACGAGCTGCGGAAAATCGCGTCTGACGAAAGGCGACCACACCTGTTCACCGTCCAGGAAGCGCCTGAGATGTCGTAGCCTGAGCGCATGTTTGCGCATCAGCAACCACGGCATGCCAAGGCCTCCGTTCAGCGGCTGTTGACAGCAGATGGAGCGCCTGACCAGTGGTACCTGACCCTTCCACAAAAAGTTGAAGAGCAAGCGTACTATCTTGGTTAACCAGCGGTCGGGACAAGGGACGACGGTCAAACGGTAATAGATGACGGATGCGATGTACGCATTCGCTACCTCCGCTCGACCTTTCAAGGAGAGCTTCCTCTCAGCCCATTTCTGGGTGAGGTTGGCCACCCTGTTCGTCACTTCTTCCCAGTTTTTCTCCAACTGGAGGTCCGGACCGAACCAGACCCCGAGCAGTTTAACGGGTCCGTCTGTCCAGCGCCCTACGACGCTGTTGGACGGCATGGACTTGCCCCTCCAGGTACCTAGTTGCAAGATCATTGACTTTTCCGCGTTAATTTTCGCACCTGTCACCGCTTCATACTCGTTTAGTGTCTCGCCAATCAGGTCAATATGCCTGTGGCTCGACACCATCACGGTAACGTTGTCGGCATAGGCAGACACGCTCCTTCCACATCCCAGATCACGCGGGACGCCCCTCAAAGCCTCCAACTTCCGCAGTAATGGCTCGAGAGTCAATACATACAGAAGGGAGGAGAGAGGACACCCTTGGCGAACCGAACGCGAGATGTTGAACGGTTCCGATAGATGGCCGTTCACCCGTATGACCGAGCAGATGCCGCTGTATAAAGCAGCTATCCACCCGCGGAAGTCCGGACCGAAACCAGCTGCCTTGAGAACAGCTGCCAGGTATCGATGGTCGACCCTATCGAAGGCTTTAGACTGATCTAAATTGATCAAAGCCCCACCCGCGTTAGCTTCGTTACCCACTCTCTCTATGATGTAGCGCATGAGATGGAGGTTGTCGTGGATAGACCTGGTCGGCACAGCGCATGTCTGCGCCTTGCCGATCAGTTTGCCCACGACAGGCGCCAATCTCTTGGCTAGCACCTTGGCCAAGATCTTCAACTCTGTGTTGAGCAGAGTGATGGGCCTAAAGTTCCCTATAATGTCCCCCTTGTTTGGGTCCTTTCTTAGCAAAGCCACCACTCCCCGACAAACAAAAGCAGGAATTCTCCCGTTTTGTTGCCAGTTGCAGTAGACGTTTGCCAAGACGCCCGCAAACAAGACTGGCATTGACGTATAAAGCTCGTAAGGCAGACCATCCAAACCCGGCGATGTACCTCTCGTGCAGCCTTTCATCGCTTCCCGTACTTCCCAGGCAGATATCAGTCCTTCGCAGCACTCGGCCTCGCTGGTCGAGAGTTGCGGCAGGCCGTCTAGGTACACACCGAAATCTGTTCCGTCGTCCGTCCTACCGTTTGTCCCGAACAATTGAGCAAAGTGCTGCTGAAAGGCCGAACACATCTGCTTCGGTCCCGAAATCTCGCAGTCGTTCTGGTCCACCAAAGACCGAATGGTCGCTCTGTTGCCACGCTTCGCCTCAACCACGCGGGCCCATCGAGCGGCCTTAGTCCCCTCCCCGCTTACCGAAAGTGCTTTAGCTCTGACAACGCAGCCTTCATGCTTGGCATCAAAGTGTTGGTCGAGGGCCAACTTCGCTGCTAACACGTCGGTTGCGATGCCTGTCCCAAGAGCTTCGTCTAGTTTGTTAACTAAATCCCGCTCTGTTTTCTTACGTTCTACAGCTAGAGCCTTACTAAACCTAATTGATTCTGCTCTAATTGCCCGTTTCAGGGCGAACCACCAGTTGTTGTTGATGATTGCCCCGGTTAAAGCCCTCTTAACTAATAAACTAATCCGGTCTCTGTAGGCTTTGCACGCCGTTGTCGACGTGTTTAGATTCCAGTAACCGGGGCCTTGTCTATGGAGCCTATCTAAGTCGACCGTAAAGATCACGAATTTGTGGTCCGTGTAGCCGACTATGTTGAATTGTGGACACCCTATGCTATCCTTATCCGCTGGCCTACAGAAAAATCTATCTAAGTACGATCTAGACGACCCGATGCGATTAGTCCAAGTCCACATTAGCACATTCGGGTTGTCTAGTCGATACCTGTCGGACAGCTGAAAGCGTTTGAGCAGGTTGGCGAGGCTCTTGCATCCCCCTTTCCTATTAGATGCTCCCGCACCCACCCTATCGATACGTTCGTCTAGGACAGCGTTCCAGTCCCCAACTAGCACTAAAGTGCGAGAAGTACCTAGGAAAACCTCCAGACGTTTGAAATAATCCGACTGCCCTGCTCCTCTCGGAGCGTAGGCAGCCAGCAGTCTGAAAGCAGCGCCATCACTACTATCGACGTCCAGGACCACCAACTTACCTTCCGGATCCAGGAAGACTGCCCTTATTTTCAAGTCTAGGCCTTTCCGAAATAGCACCGCAGTACCTCCACCGCCCGCTCCCGGCTGACACGGAGATAGGAAAATCTCGTACCCGCCAAAAAGGGCTGCGAGTTCCTGCGGGTTGGAGAGCCTGGTTTCGCTAATGGCTGCTACATCTACACTGTAAGACCTCAGCTCGTTCAACAGGTGAAGGAATTCAGACAAAGTTCATGTCTCCTCATCGATATGACTGTCTTAGTCGACACAGATGTGTCAGTCAAGATCTGCCAAAAACTGAGCAAATATAAAGACCTTGAAACAGAAATTGTAACTGGGCCCTATCAACAACGCCATGCGCAGTTTATCTTGATATGAGATCATTATTGCGTGCACATATAATTGAGTCACATGGTGTGTTCCTATCAGATGGGTATATTGGTCTTCAATGTTACTTTGAGGATGTATATTGCCCTCTCGCTCAATAATAATAATCGTGGGCATTGTTTCCCTAAGAAGATATTGATCGGCTATACGTGAAGATGGACGAATGTTAAATGCTGAGAATTCTGTGGATTTGGAGGTTACCAATTATTAAAAGTACACCCATAAAAGCAATAAAACGTTCATCAAGTCGGTAAAAATGGAAATGTTCTTGGTAATAGGAAGGAGAAGGAACAAGTATAATATGAAAGGGAAAAATCCTAGCGAAACAAACATTTGCATGGCAAAGTTTTTGTAGTTACAGGTGAGTCTAGGGCGAAGTTTTACCCGAGTAAATCGAACCCGTTTCTTGATTATTACCCTATTATATCAACACCATGAAATATGATATACAAAGTTGATCTGGGCAGGAAGTGAGCTCAAAACTTAATTTATAGTCTCACCCAACACACCGCTTGTTAATTGTGTATCTACGAAGGAGATCTCTCAATGACATTCAGAAAATTGATCCTCTTATAATGAGAATTGCTCACAATTACAAATTGTTTTCCTATTAAATTGACAATTCAAAAGTAACATTAAGAATTTGTCTGATTAATCTCCTTCTTTCCATGTTAAGAATATTAAACTTCTGACATTGATTGAGCTTCTGATGATGATACAAAATGATTAGATGTTTAATTATACACTGTGATGATGTTTTCTCGCCAGCTGACAACTGAATCATACAAGGAGTGATCAAAGTCTGATTAAAGATGGTAGTACTGGATTTAACAGGTCGTTTTCGGATATTAACTGAAAACATGTTGGATACTTTAGATCCATTCTTATGTTTAATCAATCATTGTCACAATAAAGCTACGGAATAGCATTAACTCTCCTTACTTCAATATAATTTTGACAAGGGAATTTCTTAATATTTCACTTAAAGATTTTAATCAACATGTTTTCTTTTTTCTTCTTTTCATTCTTTATAAAAGGTGGAGAAATAAAAATTGAATTGGCAAAATGAATTTTAGTGCAGTGTGATTTGAAGTGCAGTATCTGCAATTGTAAGGCTGAGTAGTTGTCAGAAAATCCTTGATTTCCCGTCAAAGGTTCTGTTAATAATGAAAATACTAAAGTGCCTTAAGTATATGATCCATTTCCTTCAAAATACAACAGGTTAAAAAAATAAACCGCTCTAGGCAGCGGCTGCACAAGCACAGCGTAACATCACCAGCGCTTTCTACTTGTTGAATAATGATAAGAAGCAAAATGAATATATAAACGTTAGTTGATTTATCTACTACAACTATAGTAATATTGCTATTTCACAAGTGATCAAATATTAATCTAAGCCATTGCTCGTCAACGCCCATTTTCGGACGATTCAAGACTTAAGCTTAAATCTACATGTGATGAAGCGGCTACAGATAAGAGACAATCCATTTGTCTGTATCCAGGCGTATAATATAGTAGTGGATTCTGCAGTCATAAATTTTTGCTGAACAACCATTACAGAGGATTTGTTCACAGTGATCAAATATTTGCGCTGTATATTAGCTTATTCCGTCCCTCAGATCGATATTGCCTCTATGAGTGTACAATACTGCACATATTCCACACGTCCGATGTCCAAGTATACTCACAACTGTGAAATGAAGTGTTTTGCTCAAGAACACAACGCACCACCGGTCATGGAATGGAAATCACGACCTTATTATCATGAGCGCGATCGCCTAATCACGAGAACCAAATGCTAAGAAACTCTCTATTGTATATCTGTTTCTATTGTCGTAAGAGTTTCTGATCACTTATTTACATGACATGAAGGATTATACTGTCTATTAATATGAATCGCTAATTTTTCCCATTTTTTAAAAAATATAACCTAACTCTGCTTTCATCGCGATAGATAGAGCATTTTGCTGTAGAGTTCTTGTTCTTAGTTCATGCGTCCAACCAAAATGAATTCCATCTTAGTGTGTCTGAGAGAATTATACGAATTAATAGGTCACTATTTTGAAAGTACCCTATTCTTGAATAAGAATCTTATTCTATTAGGCCTCTGTCATACGGTCGACAATAAATGATCATGAAGTTATCTCTCTTTTGAATAAATTCCAAATGATTCAACTTCTATAGTTTCTGTTGTAAAAATTGAGATTTTTTTGTTACTCGTTGCTATATATTTTCGATACTCTATGTGTGTATGCTGGGAATCTTTAACGTCTGCCATGTTCTGAACAATGGTGACATGTGCATTAATACAATATGCAGTTTGATTGAATTTACCATACACTCGTCATTCTATTTCCGATTTCTATAGGCTATTATCATTTCGTATTAGTCCTATTTTATTGTCGGCCATATCAATCTCTAGTCTATAACATCGTAAGTTTTATTACATAGACGTTTTATTGAAATTATTACTTACATTTTTTGCGTGAAGATGTTCCAAGCAAACTGTTTTCACAGTATATATTTAATGTGATAATATTCTAATTATTCTAGTTAAGTAAATCTAGATTTAGAATGATAGATATATCTACTCAGAATCCGCATATAATTCTATCAACATCTAGATATCTATTGATGTGTTCAACAGTCTATGCCATTATGCATCTCGGTGGTTACATCTTTCTTTGTGTATGTAAGATTTAATTTAGATTAGGTCAATTAGAGTGAGGTTAAATCAAATTTAACACTGATTGAGTTAGGCGATTCATGAATAACAATATACATGAAGGTTTGAATGCATATTGTAAATGTGCGTTAGTTTTGTTTGCAATATTTCTTTGTTGTTGTTGTTGTTGCTGCTGCTGTTGTTATTTTTGTTGTTTGCTATATTTTTGTTGTGCTACTGTGTTGAGATTTGCGAATAATTCAAGGTTACATATTAAAACCTAATCTCGAAAAAGTGCAATACAATCATAACTGTTTACAAGACTGGCTGAAGATATGTATGTATGCTCGAATGTATTACGAAGAAACAACTTGCAACTTCTTCGTCAGTTACAAGACTTCTAACGAAGATATGAAACCAGATCGATTACAGCTTATTAATAAAATATCTAATAGAGTTCAACAAGTACATTGAATATTTTTGTAAATGCTATGTATGATGTAAAATTACTTTATAAACCTACCTCATTTAAGAAAAAAGGTTCAAAGAACGAAGATTTATTAATTGCACCTTCACATATATCATAATTGGTTAAACTTTGACAACACTTTGTATCAGAGACGTTATTTCTACATTTAAATCTTATGATTCATTGGAAGTTATGAAAACATTAAAGCTTGATTAAATTGTTGCTAATATTGAAAATAAACTTTTATCTATTCTTCAAAATTCATATTGTCTATGCAGGTGAATAAATCTACTGTTGCAGATAATAATACTTTATTAATTGCATATGGGTGGTCATTTGAGTAAAACAGCATATTGCTAGACGAAAGCGATTCCTTACAAATCTTATTAGAGCTACAAAAAGAGTGTCAATACATATTAATATAAGATCATAACATCCGAAATAATGATATCTGCTTCAGCAATATTGTCGCATTGTATTGATGCAGCATCATAAGTGATGACTGTCTATCGAAGTCTCGTTGCAGTTTTGAAGGAAGGGGTTCCCCAAAAGTTTGTGCATTCATTGTGTAGTTCATAGCCAATATATGTAGGGACACGTTTGAGTACAAATCTGCACTCAACGTTAAGCATAATATTTATGTAAAGGACATCAAATTTAATGTTAAAAATGATAAGATCTTTCGACAAATGTGTTATCACAATGATGGGGAAATATTAGATTACTACTGCACACATAGTTGATTCGCCGTCAGAAGGTGAATATTTAATTCACTTCGTTGATGGAAATATAATTAATGAAATTCGGTTTGGACACTGCCAACAATTAAAAACAGTAGATATGATTCTGGTAATTTAAGAGACATATTCAAAGAGTTTAATGGGGTTAACATGCAGATCCAAGGAACCAAATTACCTTTCAATAAATTTCAAAATGATTGTTTCATTATTCATAGAAAATTTTACATTCTATGTTATCATGTTCTAAAAAGAGAATTCAGACAATTTGTTGGAATTATAGTCAACTTAGCCTTATTTGCAACTAGAAGAGATTGAAATGTTCAGTAGTTACTTCATTCAACTCAAATTTCGTAAGGAGAATGATTCAGTGATATTTTCAACTTGAGGGCATAAAAGTGGATGAGAATTCATATAATGCAGGTACTGCTGGTGCTAAAATTATATATCAAAAATTAACTATAACTTAAGTATGTTGATGAAAACAAATGCCTGTTCTGCAGTAGTAGAAATACAAAGACATACAGAGATTTATAGAAATTAATTTTTTTTTTAATGGCTTACTCTATCTTTTGTTCTCAATTAGTTTCAGTTATTAGATTGTGGCCAAGCTGAGGAAACACCTGAAGGAAATTTTAATCGAATAAATCAACACCAGGACTTATTTATTGCTCAGCTTGGTACTTTTCCTAGCGATCTCTTTTGCCGAATCACTATGTTACCAACACCGGTTGATAACCAACACCGGTTATCAGGCGTTACTAGGGATCAAACACAGACACAAAGACACACACACACACATCTATATATATTAACGACGGGCTTCTTTCAGTTTCCGTCTACCAAATCCACTCACGAGGCTATGATAGAAGACACTTGCCCAAGGCGCCATGCAGTGGACTGAACCCGGAAACATTTGTTTGGGAAGCAAGATTCTTACCACAGAACCACACCAGCTCTTATATCCAACCATTTAAAAAATACCTAATTCACTAGTCATTTCCTGACTTCGTATATTATAGAATCACGTTTTATTCCTGTAGATCATATTATTACTAAGCAGAGAATTTGCGTGAATTTCGCTTGTTTCTTACCTGAATAGAAGCTGGTTTACAAAAGAATGTTTTTTAGCATTTGGATCTAGAACATAATGGCAGGTAAATTCAATATATGTCCTTGAGTTGTGTAGATTATTTCAAGGGCAATTAAAGCAATTTTATTGCATTCTGTTGGGTATGCAGATCTTTTAGTTAAAATTTAAAGGACAATAGGAAATCGATGTTATTTTATTCAAAGGTTGATGATCACTGGTTTACGTGATATATCTCTATGACTGAACTAAAATATTTATCAATGGAGGTATTAAAATACTATGTTAAAACTAATAAAAGGTTGGTCTCTTCTGGAGTGAGTTCATCATCGATCACAATTTGAAGTTTCGAGTTCGTAATGTTCAAAGGTAATTACGAAATTAATCCGTGACAATAAGTTTAAGATGCCAGAAGGCATATTCAAATATAAGACTAAAAGCTAATGAAATACTCATTTTTTACAGTTATCCCAATTTCAAGTTAGATATTTTCTACGAAAGTGATTATAGCTACGAAAGCGGTTGAACATATGCTCTAGAGATCTAGCTACTCCTAACTCACTACTTCTTCCCTTACTTTCTTTAACCATACTGCATCTCCATTATGATTGACTGGCTTATCTCAAATACTACTCCAGAACTTTCTAGCTTCTTATGCATTAGGTTTCTCATCTTCAGTACTTCGTTCTCCACTATTTATTTGGTTATAAAATTTCTTCTGGCCTGTCTCAAATAATCTATCCTGTTGATACTGATCTATTCTTTTCTGATATCTAATCTTCTTATGATGACTGCCCCTCTGGCATAGATCAGTAAATTAGTGCTTCCTATATTTTTAGCATGTGTCCTAATGATAACAGAATCTACTTTCCTAGTCATTTCTAGCAGCTTCCTTTTCTTGATGCCTTTTAATATTGGCAATATTTTTCTTACTTCTTTTACTCATTGCTTCTTACAACTCATCTAAAATCTTCTGATCTTCCTCACTTAAGTCGCTGGTGCCAGTTGTCCCTTCGTTATTGGTAGTGTTATTATTAGTTTTTCCTTTAGGTTCTTCTTTGGTTTGAGTCGTATCTCTTATGTTTTTCTTTGCCTTGCTTACTGCCTGGTTTTCCTTTTCCAGTTTTTGTGATCTCTGTTACATCCAATTCTGTCATCCACTCTTTTTCTTCTAATAGTACTAACTTGATCTACTAATCTCTGCTCAGTCACTTTAAACATGTTCGTCTCTACCCAATGTGTTAGCATCCATTTTCGATAGCCCTTACATTTAGGTTCACTTTCTAAGTAGCACCGCATCACTATCATGTTTTCTTCGTTGGTCCAATTCCTCCTCCTTACTCTATTACCTGCCGATGCTGTATTAGGATACAGTAAAGATGCAGACTGACTCTGGTCAGTCTGCACCTTTACTGAACCACTACTGAGCGAGAGGCCTTCTTCTTCATTTTGGGGTATTTACAGTACGAGTTTATCCCTGTATGTTTTTGGAGGAGTGTTGCATTGTAGTGTGTGTAAATCATAAATCGACTATTTCTTAGTAACTATGATTATCTCTCTAGCGTGTTTTCTTTTGTGGTTGGTTTTGTTATGGTTTCGTTTTTACAGCGTTTACATTTTTAACTGAACACCACCCATGGATATGTGTTGATGTTACTTTCGTAGATATAATTATTATTGATGTATCAGCGAGAGAAAGATAAGAAACAGCAATGTGCATGTATAGAGAGGTTTTGTATAAATATGGATGTAAATGTGATTGAAATTTGTAATTTAAAATTTTATAATTTTACTCACAGGTTTGAAGTTTTCCAATATAATTATTGCAGTGTTTACATTTTACGCACGTGTTGTCTAAGGGGAAGCTTTGTTGTGTGTAAGTGTATATATATATATATATATATATATATATATATATATATATATATATATATATATATATATTCCATATATTATTATTTTTTCATCATCATCATCATCATCATCATCATCATCATCATCATCATCATCATCATCACCATCATTATTATTATTATACTTCTTTAAACAAGTACATTCAATATAGTTTAAAAGCTACCGTTGCCTGAATCTAAAAAAGATCCGAGCTATAACTGGAATGCATTTCAATAGCATTTGTGAGTTAGATATGGAAATGGCAAGAGTTCACTCTATTTAAATATAAATATATACCTTGTGGTTGTATATCGTTGTCTTGTTAGCATAGGTAATATTGTAAAGTATATAAATGCTTATTTAGCTCTCATTGGCGAATTAAAGCGCATTAGACATCTCACATATAAAAGGGATAGAGTGGGGTAGGGATTTGTAAAAATCAACAGCATCAATCTTTTACACGAATGGAATTACTGTGAGTTTTAAGTACACTTTGATTTGAAACTTACTGAATAAAGTGTCCTCACTTGATATATTCTAATACGGAGACTATAACGAAAATTATGCGGAAGAAGGCCTCTTATTAAATCATTCTGAAAGCAGAATAATATTATGGTTCAAAAGATTTTATTAGGATATAAGGTGATTTAGTTATTCAAAATTTTATATATTTACACATGGTGGTATATGCTCCTACGATTGTTCGTTCATGTATGTGGATATGTCTTCGTATGTCATATTGATGTGTCTACGACCGTGTATAATGCAGGAGCTTAAGGCAAAGTAATAATCTATACAACATATATTTTTATCTTATCGTGTATTCTTTTATGATAGTGGCTTTTTACTATAATTCTGTTTTGATCTAAAGCTTTGGAATTTTATCGATAGAAAAGTGAAGTCATATGCAGCCGAATATGTTCTGCGAATAGTTAAGATTCTTTTAATAAATAATTGATTCTCAATAAAAGTATATTGATTTGCTTTCTTGTACAGGTGGACACATCGAAATGGCTATGTAATGGCATTTCTTTTTATAGAAACATCAACAGAAACTTATTTACAGCAATCGTTCTTAAATAGTATCAACTTCGTTGTAATATTGTATTACTATGCCGTTTTCACAACTACAGGCTCAAGCTATTGATTACTCAATATATCATTAAACATATACTAGCCCCTATTTTAACTTCTCTGTTTCATATTCCTCACCACCATTTCAAGCCAATTAGTAAACACTATACTGAATCCTTTCCAGAGACATTATAGTTAACAATTTATTCTGTATGCTACAACGGTTAACTGAATGACCATGGAATTACACTGAGAAAGTTCTCCTCCGCGGCTCAAGTCCAGGCAAGGTTGTTTAAGAAAGACCAGCAGTAGCCCATGTATACTGCCTCCCCTCTCCATGCCACCGATGTTATCCAAGGGAAACGCAAAGTCCGATATAGATTGGCACCAGTGACGTCGCAACTTTTTTCTACAGCTGAGTGAGCTGGATCAACGTGAAAAAAAGGCTCTTACTCAAAAACACAACACACAGCCTAGTGCGAGGATCGATATCACTACCTCAGGATTGTGAGTCCGATGCTCTAACCACTGAACCATGCACCATCTGTAATTTGTATGCTAAGATGTAGTTAATTGATCACATCGGCCACAGACATTTGAAACGTTGCTTACAATTGTAAGCAAATACATTTGAGTTATCATAATAATTTCTTTAAGAGATGCTATAAAAATATATTTCCCATGTCTTCGGATATCTATTCAACCGAAGCATTTCAGTTGCCTACGAGAGGTGGAATTTTCATTTCTCTAAACACCACAAGGAAACATTGTACTGTAACTAGTGAAGTTTATATGCTTCAGTAAGAAGATCCAGCACTCATAATGGAAAGGTGACATCGATGTAGTGAAATACAAGTGCAAATAGAATATAGGTAAGTAGGAATGAAATCAAGTATTAGGAAGGAATTGGTGAAAATATAATTGCATCTAATAAATGGGATTCAGTATAAGTACAATGCGCAAAGAAAAGGAGATAAATAGAGTCGGCAAATGAATAACATTTCATTGTAGTACATTTTGATAAGTAGAGCGGCTTATTGTTTCAGTTACAGTATTTTTAAGTCGTTGAGAAATATTTAAACTGTGGATGCAAATGCATCACCATTATGCACTGAATGTTTTACGTTGAAGGAGGATATCTGCTGCATACGATTTCATGTGAATAGAAACATCTCGTTAATCTAGAGCTAAGGAATATTGTGGAGATATAACCAAAGTAAATGAGGTGGTTATACAATGTTGCTTGAAATAGCAACAAAGCAAATTGACAGGGTGCAAGATATAAGAGATGACCACCACCCAGTGCAAGCAATGTCACATTACGGCTGCCGCAAACAACTTCTATGGCAAACCTACAGGTTGTTGTCAATAAGAATGAAAGAGAAAAAAGATTTGGAAAGTAAAGCTTAAATCTTTAAAATTTAAATCGGTGTAAGTTCATTCAAATATTAACAGATTTAAAGCTATCTTAAATTTCTAACTGAAGCACTATGTCGCATGTTTTTAGAGTTTGGAGTAGATTCCAGAGTGCTAGAAAATTATTTGACAAAATGTAGTGTCACTATTAGTACACATGAAATTATAAGGCTAAAGAGCGTGTGAATTTTTGCAATTGGCTGTTAGACGAGTAGACGCGTAGGATTCATAGCAGGAATTTATGAGGGCTTCGCAATGTATATTTTATTATGAGAGAATTATATCTATTTTGAATTTGGAAACTCGAGAACAAGCTTGGATGTCAAATACTCCCTTGATGAGGAATATGCTTCCAGTGCTCATAGATACTCATATTAACTTATTTTTTCGGAGATTCACAGGAATATTTCATTCACAAATGAATGTAATATAACATGTATGTTATCTACAAACTTCATCTTGAAAATGGGAATACGCGATGTCTAAAACTCTAAAAATAACATTATGGTCTGATAAGAAGGCAGATTGCAAGCTATTTCATTCATTAATTAATTGAACATTGTGCAGATTTATATAATTTTTATGTGTTTAGCGTTCAAATAGTTCTACCAGCCAATCGAAACGATCGAAACAGGGAATAAATTTATGCAACAACTTCGTCATCATTTGATTCGTCTGATTGCAATCATACACTATGATATATGCACCAATCAAGATATTGAGGTTTTCCCAGGATTTCTGCAGTCCCCACATTCTCTCTACATGTGTGTATGTTTCTGACTCACTCTCTGTATCTCTCTCTTTCTCTTCTCTTTCTCTCTAACTTTCACACACATATGCAAACACACTCACACACACGCACATACACACGCACGCGCACATGCACACATGCATACATACACACACACACACACACACACACACACACACACAAACATATATATATATATATATATATATATATATATATATACATATATAACAACACATGGATAATGTTATTTACATTATTTACGGATTTTTGTCCTCATCTCGTTTGTTGTTAACACAACGTTGCGGCTGATATACCCTCCACCCTTCATCAGGTATCTTCGGGAAATTTCGAAACAGGGTTTTTTTTCGATGTTATTATTATTATTATTATTATCATTATTATTATTATTATTATTATTATTATTATTATTATTATTATTATTATTATTATTCAGGTCACTGCTTGGAATCGAACTCGAACGCCATATGCCCACGGGCGTTAACCCTCAGAAAGGTGGATCAACCAATATAATCCGAAGATCCTCAAAATTTGGCGTGCCAGCATGGACCTGCAGTTCATTATGGACCCATACTCGTGCATCACCAGTTGCATGATGAAAAGTGAGAGGGCTATGAGTAAACTACTGAAAAAAGTAGCTGAAGAAAGCAGAGATGAAGTCTTGAATTCAAAACTGAGAAAAGTAGGATCAGCTTTTCTGAACAACAGGGAAGTAAGTGCTCAGGAGGCTGCCTACAGGATCCTCTCCCTGCCACTGAAGAGGGCCAGTCGAAAAGTGCTGTTTATCAACACTGCACCAAAAGACAAACGTGTGCCCATACTAAAGCCGCAGAAGATCCTCCAAAGTATGGACGAAGATGAGGAAGATATCTTCTGTACGTCACGTCTTGCCCGCAATGCCATGCGTCCTAATGTCCTCGAAGTTATGTCCTTTGCGGATTTGCAGCCACTTACACAACTGGAGGAACAGATGCTTCTGATGATGCAGCTGACCACATCCCTGATGATTTAGACGAAAGTGATGACATTGATGGTGGTGGCAATAACTCAGATACTGAATAAATTGCAGACAAACTCCCGAAAGTTATCACTCTAAAAAACAGCTTGGAATGCATGAAAAAACGAAAGCGCCGCTGCATCATAAGGTTCCACAAAGAAAAAAAAGAAGGAGAAGGCAGATACAGGAACTTGTTGATGCTTTACTATCTATGGCGAGATGAAGAGATTGATTGGAAAGCTGACTGTCCAGCCTACCAAGAAAACTACAAAAGCATGGAAGTTACTATCCATTCTAACGCTGATGAGCTGGACAGAGTCTATGGCGATTTGAAAAGGATGGGACCTCCTGGGGATGCTTAGGATGCTGTGGCTCCAAATATGGAGTTGCAACATGCAGAAGAAGAAAACGAAGGTGTTGTACAGGAAAGGGAGCTCCCACGAGAAGATCAATTAAGAAATGTCGATCTAGCTACAGAGGTGTCGGGTAATCGCTCAGAGCTTCATGCTCGCTTCACTGCAGAGCATTGTAAGGTCCTAAAGAATCTTAAGCAGTACAGAGCCATGATGCGGTCGCTGAACAAAAAGCAGATGGAAGTTGTCATGTCTCCTCGAAAGTGGTGTAAAGATGCGATCTTTGCTCTGAAACATGACCGACCCATACCGCAGTACAAAGTTTTTTGTCAGTGGGCCAGGAGGAGTTGGGAAGAGCCATGTTATCAAGCTGATTCGCTATGAAACTATGAAGCTGCTAAAACCACTCTCTGTACATTTCAGTCTTAATGAACTTCCTGTTCTGCTGACTGCTTTCACAGGGACAGCAGCATTTGGCATTGAGGGGCTGACGCTGCATTCAGCATTTGGATTTAGCTGTGAACCCAAGACTAATGCCCAGGTTGGGCAAGCTGAATGCAGTAATCAGGTGTCTATAGTTGGAGCCGACCTCCTCTACTACATCCATCGCCAGATTCAAGACATCTGTGGGAACTCTGACCCAGATTCCCGATTTGAAGGAGTCAGTGTGATGGCCGTTGGGGATCTCTGCCAACTGCAACTTGTAGGCCAGAATCACGTCTTTGGCCTCCCGAGAGACAACTACGCCCACTTGCATGGACCTCTATGGGAGGGAAACTTGCATGGATCTCTGTAGGAGGAAAACTTCAAATTTATGGAAATCACAGACAGCATGTGACAAAAGGACGATCAATGTTTTACACAATTGTTGATGAGGGTCAGGACAGCTACCTGCACGGAAGATGATATAACTTTGCTTAAGACCAGAGTCATCCCCGAATAAGACACTGACTACCCAACGTACGCCCCTTCATGTGTTTAAGACGAACAAAGATGTTGATGAACACAACACAGAACACCTCAAGCTGCTTGACCCGATCTATGATATCAAAGCAATTGACAAAAGGAAAGATGTTCAGACTGGCCTTATTGATGTTGCCATTTCCACTAAGGCGTCAGACACTGGCGGCCTCAGGGAAATAGTTCCTGTAGCAGTTAGCGCTAGAATGATGGTAACTGTCAACATAGACGTCTCTGACGGTCTGGGAAATGGCGTCTGTGGCACAGTTGTTGGGATCGACAACAGCGGTAGTGACGTCCATACAGTCCTCGTCAAATTTGTCAGTGAACGGGTAGGTAAGCAGGCCATCGCTGATAGCCAGTACATCAGGTCATTCCCGGGAGCGGTTTCCCTCAAACGACTGGATGTTCAGTTTTATACCGGGAAGGGTAGACGATCTGTGGAAGCAAAGCGTTTGCAATTTCCTCTTTCACAGGCCTGGAGTTGCACTAACACATAAAGTCCAAGGCATGACCATGGATAAGAGTGTTGTTGCTATGCAAGGAAAAAAGTTCCTTCATGCCTGGCCAGGCGTATGTTGCCTTGAGTCATGTCCGACACTTGAGTGGCCTCTTCTTCCTTGGATTTGATGCTAGTGCAATCCGCACTAGTCCATCTTTTGTTCGATTTACGCTGGCATTAACTGCAGAACTAAAAGTGTAGTCTACAGCATAAGGTGCATAGAGGGTGCTTATAAAGAAAAGAACATAATATAGATAGGTGAGACATCTAGGACCATTGCGGAGAGACTAAATGAACATCTGATACAATATGACGATAAAAAATAAGCCTCCATACTCTACCAACATGCGAAAGACCAGCTTGGAAGCACACTGATTCAACTTGACATCAGCATTTTATCCAACCACCCGAACAATCCAACACCCAGACAAGTACAAGAGATTGTCTTCATTAATGAAACATCCCCAGTACTAAATAAGAAATATACATAGGTGTCAGACCCCAATACCCACAGTTTATATATAAACAGACAGTGTTGTTAGTAGGCCATTATGTAGGCGTGTGTGTGTACGTGTGTGTATGTGTGTGCATGTATGTATATATATATATATATGTATGTATATATATATATATATATATGTATGTATGTATATATATATATATATATATATATATATATATATATATATATATATATATATATATGTATGTATGTATATATATATATGTATGTATATATATATATATATATATATATATATATATATATATATATGTATATATATATATATATGTATGTATATATATATATATATATATATATATATATATATATATAGAGAGAGAGAGAGAGAGAGAGAGAGAGAGAGAGAGAGAGAGAGAGAGAGTTATTAATATTTCTAAGTCTCTCTAAAGGAGACTACGGCAGCGGTACTGGAAATTAATAGTTATCGCCAAGCCAACATGGCAGTCCCATATATATATATATGGGTAAATGGATACGCGTATGGAAAGGTAGATATACAGATAGATAGGTACTTAGGTAATAAGGACAGACGGACACAAACACACACATACACACATACATACAAACATATATACATACAAATCAACACCGAAACACATGACCATATCTACACGCGCACACTTCACACAAGAACACATATATGGAGGCATCCAGACGTAAAAGATGCACATACATAGTCACACAAAGACACAAAATGAACACGCAAGCACATGGATATGCAGAATGCATACATACAAACGTGCACACATGCACACATATGTATGTGCATACACACACATGCATACACACAAATACATACATACATGCATTACATATGTGTATGCGCACGCACACTGACGCACACGCAATTCGGATAACGTCCAGGATTAACGACTATTGAAAGGGTTGCAAGCCGCAGCGAAAATTTCGGTAAAAGTAAATAAGTAAATGAGTGGAAATCGGAGAGTATGTTAAATTGATAAGGCACTAAAAAAAAATGACTCTCCCCAGACACACGAATTCACATAAAGAATCTTGTAAACCAAATACAAAAACGAAACATATACATTTATATTTACACTCCTGCAGATGGCGGATAGGTAAGCAAAATATGGACGACAGTCTGAATGCAGTAATGCGGAATGAAATGGTGTTATGAATATATTCACAGGTAATGTCAGATATGGTGACTTAAATTTTGTTCAGTATTTTGTTTTTATTGTCTCTACCTGGGGGTTCTGTTTGTGCAATTGTGTGTGTCGTAAATGGAAATGGATGAAAAGAGTCTTTTTTTTTTTTGCCTTTCAAAACTTATATGAAGACTGCAACATCATACAACAGCACGGCGTTATTCTTCAAACACCATTTATATAAACCTTCGCAAAAAAAAAACTATCCAATTGTTTTTGATAGAATATTGATATGGTATGTTGTTTGGTGAAATTGATAACAGTTTGACTTCATTTGCTTTTATTTCTTGCATTTTTGTCTTTTGGGTTTTTGTTTCTATTTTTCATTTGGTTTAAATTATCTTTGATCTTGAATTGTGTTTCAAGGCGTCTGAGAATATGTGATAAATAGAGATATATGTAGTTATTTTTGGAATTGTTCAGTGTTTTGGAAATTTGAAATCAATAAGATAACAAAATATATTAATATATAAGAAATGACGATATGGACAAAGTTAAGATATCAGCAGCGGGAATTCAGCAAAGTTTCAATGGGAATTACGAAAAGAAACAAATAACTTCAAAACAAGCAATTCAAAAATTTGTCCACATATATTCACACCAAAATATTTCAAAACTAATATCTTCAAAACTTCTGAAAACTTTCATGCTAAGATCAGTACTTCAAGAATACAATATAGATATATCTAAATATATCCTGTACATATAAATTGTTTCATAATATATTCTCTATTAATAACAAGTAAATTTGTTTAAAATATATTGCTAAGGTATATGTTTCATAGACGAATGAAGAAGAAATAAAACTTCGTTTCCATCGCAGAGGCGAAGTGGTGATGGCATATGTGTAGCAATCCGTTAGTAGGGAGCAAGCTATACTTGAATCGATAATTGTGTTTAGTGTTTCTATAGTTGCAGGCAAATAGAGACATACATTCGACGCCCACTCCCCACACACGACACCTTGCAGACCATTCAGAATTTGAGTACTTGAGTGCTTTAAAAAGGAGTGAGAGTGGGATTGTTCCAGCAGTAGATTGGTGGTCATTGCATCTGAGGAGAAATATGAAGCACTTCTTTAAAGCATAAACCCAGTTCTATACTTAAACGTACAATGTACCTTTAGAGATAAACGCTATACGACACAGTATTATAAAACATTTGGACGAATGTAAATTTTTGTCCGTATTATCTATTTCCTTTAAATTCATGTCTTCTCTGGAGAAATTTGTGTGTGTGTGTGTGTGTGTATGTATGTGTTATGAAATGTGTACTGTTCATAATCTCATGCCTTTTTTCTCATATATAGCATAAATAAATCTACTTTATCCAAAGTCATGTTTTTGTTAGGCGGAAGAATGAGTGGAATTTAACTTCTATTTTTAAGTGATTAAGCATGCCACTGAATATTTTCATATCGAACAGATATAACTAAAATTGATGTCCTTAACGTACTGGCTCGTTTTGCATATTCTAAATTGCGGATCGCTGTTAATATTCACTCTTATTTGGATCTTGGTCAAGAAACCTATGATCAAAATGACGTTCTCGTCTTTTCAGAATATTATAAAAACAAGCACTTTTCATTTGACGTGGCTGATGTTTTATTTGAGAATAGGCGTGCAGAGAAATATTGATTCTGAAGTTTGAAGGCTTAAGCTGTAGCAGCTGAGGAAGGAGACGGCAGAGGAGATGGAGGAGGAGTAGTAAAAGAAAAACAAGAAGAAAGGGAGGAGGGGGAAGAGAATAGATAGAAGAAAGAAAAGAAAAAAGATGCGAGTGGTATGACACAATAGTAAACTGTTTGTGGAATATTCTTTAATGGTCAAGTGACCTAAAAATAATCTGTTGTGGTTGTGGCAGTAGTAGTAGGAACTGTTCTTAATAAATTCATGAGTAGCGACTATTCTTAATATAGCTGTCGTTTTTAATATTTGCGTGAGTATTATTCTAAGATCCTTGTAATAGTGTCATGTGTGGTGGAAGCATTCAAGAAAGGTTTACATTTTACGATAAAATACGATTCTTTGCTAATGCGCTGATTATAGGTTGCATTGTCCCTGAATTTATAAAGAGAAAAAGATTTTTAAGTTGGGTTGTGAATAAGAACAGTACCATAATCCCTTTAATTTTCAGGGCCTCTGAGAGTAGGATGATATGTCTTAGAGAGGAAACTGTTGTCAAACAAAACACTTTTTCCGGTTGATTTCAAACGCTAAAGAGGGGACATGAAGCATGAAGCAGCATTAAATTTAGTAATGGTTTAACTCATGTACACAGAATGCAATGCGCCGGAACAAACACCACAGGGCATCATCTCTAAAATTCTAATTATCCCTTCCATTGACATTCCTGAACTGCTAAGTCGAAATAAAATGAAATGAAAAGCAAATATGGCCGCTACGAGATTTGAAATCACAGTGTAGAGAACCGCAAAAATGCCGCAAATCATTATTCCTTACACTAACGTCTATCCGAATTTGCTGACTAAAAGTTATGCAGTTTCAGACAAAACACTATACAGGGGTCGGTGAAATAAATACCAGTTTGATCACTGAGTCAATGTAATCGTCTTACCCTCTCCTCTGATGTTTGTTGGCCTTGTACCAAACTTTGAAACCAATATTTACCATTCAGTTACGCTTTCTCGAATCTCATATTTAAACCTTTCCTCCTACAGTTTATCCGATAAAATAGTCGCTGTAATTCACTTGTCTATTAACAGTTGCTCCTTGCTACATCCAATCAGCTACCACCAATTTCTTTCTAATTGCGTCACATTTTCTGGAAGCAGTGGAAGTTAGTAGTGGTGATTACACATTTCTATTCTCAATTATCTCTCTATATGAGAAATGATCTGAAGATTCTGGATATGTTACAATCTATTCAGACATCATCACCGGTGCGTAGCTCTCAACATTCTTGCTGATGTAGGAAGGAAGTAATTGCTTAAGAAACGTTCAATATTGTACATTCATTGAAGTAGAAAAATTAAGTTATTTAGAAAACGTAAAACTCAGTGAAAAGTAATTAGCTTAGAGAATAATTACAAAAAAGCCGTTTAATGCTCTTCACGTTAAATATATTAACACTAATTTAATCCTTGTTTTACAAGCGGCTGGTCACTAAATAATGTAGAAGAGAAATTTTAGTCGCATCGCTTCGATAAGTTACTTAAGAGAAGCGCTATTTTCAATAAGTATAGACTTGTAATCTCTTCTTTTATTGCTAAAAATATTTTCAAGTATATTACATATGGGATACTGGAATTTTGTGCTCACTCGAATAAATTACAAAATATACGTGTGTATGTGTGTATGTGGGTATGTTTATGTGTGTAGGTGGGTGCGTAACGACAGTGAGAGAGAGAGAGAGAGAGAGAGAGAGAGAGAGAGAGAGTACGCGTGAGATACATAGATAAAATCTTAAAATGCATTAATATCTACAATGCCAGTGCAGATTAATAAAGTTCTCTCTCTGCTGAAGTCAACACCGTAGGATATTTACGTACATACACACATATCACACACAAACACACGCACACACACGCACAGACACACAGAAACACACACACACACACACACACACACACACACACAAACACACACGCATGCCCGCACACACACATAAACCTATGTATGTATCTATGTATATAAGTGCGCATGAAAATATACATATATATATATATATATATATATATATATATATCACGAAATAGGGAGTAGTAAAACAGTCGAGAACTGACGAGGAGTAATCTTCCGGTATTTTACCTTGTAGTTATCTCTCGTGTGTTTACACATTTTTCACTCCTTGAGGATGTTCTGTACTTAATGTGTATTTTTTTATATATTTATTTATACTTGCGCGCGCACGCACGCACACACACACACACACACACACACACACACACACACACACACACACATATATATATATATATATATATATATATATATATATATATACATATATATATATATAGATAGATAAATAGATACATACATACATACATGCATAAATACATATATACATACATACTTATACCTATGCAGTACATATATACATTCATCGATAAAGATGTATGCTTGTTTGTGAGTACTTCTGTGTAAGAGTGGGTGGGACACCATTTCGTATAAAAGATAATGTTGAATTTTTTGAGGAGTGTCGAAAATCGTCTTCTGGAGAAGCTGAAATTTACTATTTGTGTGCATGCTTTGCTACGCTATTTCGTCGACAGTTTTGTAAGGCATCCTGACACAACATGATATATTTGTGAAAAAATAACTTTCTATATTCTAAAGAGTTGTAGATATTTGGCTCATTACTATCGTTACATACTCTATCGCTATTCTAGGTTTTTATACTTAGTAGATTCGTGTTAATACAAGAGAGATTTTTTCTTTTTCTTTTTTTTTTGTTTCCCTTACATATGCATGGTATTCAAGTCACCGGAAACATTGACCACAGCATTGAAATTTTGCGGTTGCCATTGTTGATTAGAATGCCATGGTTGTCATCGACGTTATTTTTGTATTCATCATCATTATCATCGTCCTTGTCGTCGACGTCATCGTCTTCATCACCATCATCATCATCATCATCATCATCATCATCATCATCATCATCAACAACCACAACAACAACATTAGGAATGTCGACGGTGGTTTTGTTAACGTGGTGGTTCATCCGCAGATCGTTGGCATTTGTTGCCCTTTCATACAGTGCGAAGAATTTATATGACTTCCAGATACAAAGGAATGCTGCTATAGAAAAGTATAGTTATTTAACAAGAGCACAACTAACATCAATATCCAATTCCCCAAACATCTTTCCGCCATCCAAATGTACACGAAAGTTAATTATGAATTCATCAAATGAAAAGGTTTTAATAAGCTGCGCGATTCATTTTATATATGGAAAGAAAAGTCAAAATATCTTGCGGGTAAGCGTTATGTTTAGCATGGGGTTTAATTACTCACCACATTTTATATGAATATATTTTCCCAGTTAACATTTCGATTAGAGTGCGTCAGTAAAATATACATTCGAATAAATATGTATATGACGCTATTTATATCTTTTTTCCTTGTTTGTGAAACTGAAGGATTAATGATCCATTATTTAGACTGTAACAGAGGCGGCGAGCTAGCGGAATCGTTAGCACGCCGGGCGAAATGCTCAGCGGTATTTCGTCTGCTGCTACGCTCTGAGTTTAAATTCCGCCAAGGCCAACTTTACCTTTCATCCTTTCGGGGTCGACTAATTTAGTACCAGTGGAATACTGGGGTCAATGTAATCGACTAGTCCATCCTCCAAAATGATTATTTAGACTGTACCTATTTTCACCTCATTTTGATTCTGGCGATGTTGAAAGTCGAAGTTTTCTGTCTATTTTTTCTGTTTTAGATTTAAAGTACACATTTCCCTGAATACAGTTTTCAATTGTTTTTTTTTTATTTCATTGTTATTTATTTATATATCTTATTGCTGCAAGGCGGAGTCGATATGGTGTTGTTATGATATGAGCTCTGGTAATTCTTTACGCGTAATAATAGGTCACTGGGCAACGTAAGCATGTGTCGTAAATATAGTATAAATTTTTTTTTAATCGATTATACATCCTTCATTTTTGTAATATTTTGGTTTTGAGTGTTTGTAGGATCAAAACATATTCTCTTATCTTACTTGTTTTTTTTTTTTTTTGTTAATTATGTTTGGGAAAGGGTTAGTGGAGTTTTCTTTACAAATTGCTGTTTCATTATTTAGCATTCGAATTTTTATTGGACTGTTTATTACATAAGCCAACCCGCTTTGCTTATAGGGAGGTAGTCTGACGAAAAGTTTGCCCACTAAGGGCGAATTCTGAGGTGAAAAATTCAAAACTTAATATTTCAAAACAAATAGTACGGCTTCCTAAACCGAAGGAAGTGATGGCTGTTGAACAGCCATTTTGACATCATTTTTCCGTCCTAAATAAACATGGTCGAAAGACAAATCACAGATGCCACCGCTAACAACAGCAACAGAGGCAGGAACAGTTGTGATGAACATGACTAAATTAAAAATGAAATGAGTACGACATTCATTACCTTCGACCACCACCACCACCACCACCACCACCACCACCACTGCCACCACTAACGGAAACGTTGTACAAGTGTTTCGTCGAATGGAGAAAGTTGACGCGTCAGAAAATCGTTGACTTAGCAAAGATACATTACTTTAAATGAATACATAGCCCTATTCTCATAAAATATTATTAAAGTAACACAAAATTACAAAAATAAATGAAGGCTGGATATTTAATGACCTCAGTTCACTAAGTGTAGATGTGGCTATCAGTGAGAGCAGACTTTCCAATCGATCAAGTTTGATGCCCATTTTCGGCGGATACGAAATTTACTCATCTGCATGCCAACCGGGAAAAGAGGGGCGTAGAACTACAGTGTTGTTCCGGAAAGATCCGAAATTCAAGATAACGAGCATCATCCTGGGTCCAGATGGTAAGTTGATGACCCTGCAGGTGAACGGGGGTGTTTTCAGACTGCTGACTACTTACACTCCGACAGGGGCAGGACAACCTGAATTTTGCAGGCGTCTGGAGATTTTCCTAGGAAGGTCTGGATCTCTAGTGCTAATGAGGGAATGGAACGTCATGTAGGAGGTCCCTTTAGGTTGTGTTAGATGTTAGATGGATTGCAAAAGCCTTACAAACCTGCTCAAACGTTTTCAATTATGTAACATGACCAACTGGATTTCCCGAATATGTCCGCGTTGAGTTAAAACTGCATCGCGTCATCTAGGTCGTATCTAGGACATTTAGAGTAAAATTCATCAGTAGAAAAAGTTGGAGGTGCGAGTGACAGATGCCCAACTTGGCAACAAATCCACAAT
>NC_142928.1:124907330-124932330 GCF_046866305.1 Octopus bimaculoides
TTGGCTACAAAGTGATAGACATGTAGTTCACCGAAAGAAAATATTTATCGCAATTAACATTAACTTTAAGTTTGAAATACCTATGACTAAGTCTATTAATTATTAAGTAGCAAAGAGAAATTAAATATAACTGACAAGTATTGTTGTTCTCATGCAAATATTCTGCTTTTTATGCAATCTACAGCTCGAAGAATTGCCTGTTCAAGTCTATGTTACCGGTACTATGTATTTAGTAAAGAGTTGATATTTCTTATACATTTAAACAACAATATCTCTTCATTGCATACATTTAGCCATTTCTGATATAAAACGGAATTATTTTTAGTAGATGGTGAAATGACTACATTTATGCTCAGATCATACAACAAAATCGTGTTTTTGCCATGTGACTCTGATTTCATTGATACCAAGAAAAGATAGGAATCAAAACATCAAATGACAGTTTAGTTAAGTAACGTGAAAAAGGTAAAAACTTGAATCGAGGAAAACCACTAAATACTTGTATCGGCAACAACAATTCAGAAGGAAATTGATTTTAATGTAGGATAGCTGTATACGGTAGTAGAATTTTTGAAGATTCCACGGCTTCGCATTTAGTTTGGACACTGTTTCATTATATAAAATTATTTGTGTCTCACCTAGTTTGTACAGCATTTACTAAAACAACGTATCCAGAATACGAAATTCTTAGTTAGGTCTCTATAATATTATATATGCATGTATTTGTATTTTGATATTGCGGATGAAATGTTTTTCACAATCCGTAGCATTGCTTCTAATTCCTTGTAAATAGTATGCAAACTTTGTTACATGAAAATCATAATATATTTTGATATTGGTCTTAAGCTTATGAAAACACATCTGAGGAAGAAAAGCTCTGCGTGAAAACCCAGCTTCGTAGGGGTAAGAGTGAATTCTTCCTAGAATTTCATTTACCAATTTTTGAAATGTAAGAACGCATAAACAAGCTAATTAGTCCTTGATACATAATCTCAAAGAAACAACACCACAGGGTGATGTCTGGAACGTATTTGATCAGAGGCCAAATTTGTTAGGATTTGCCTGGAGCTAAAATAGTAAACCGGTCGAAAAAATAATTAAAGAAATAAATATTTGGATATTTGGAAAATTTTATATAAACATTAAAATATTTACGAATACAGGTGCTATTGAAATAGATGTGCAACCACGTGTACGCACGCATATGCAATATACATAGATATATATGCATGCACACATACATATACGTGGGAGGGGTGTGTGGGGGTGTACGGGTGGGGGTGGGTGAGGTCGGGGTGTGAGGGTGGTGGGTGAGGGTGGGCGTGTTGGGTGGGGGTTGAGGGGTGTGAGGGTGGGTTGAGGGGGTTTTGATGAGTGCGCTGTGTGGGGGTGTGGTGGGGATTGCGAGATGTGGGGTGTGGGGTGTGGGGTGTGACGGGTGGGTGTGACGGGTGGGTATGAGTTGGGTGTGAGTGGAGGGGTGTGAGTGGTGGGATGTGCGGGGTGGGTGTGAGGTGTGGGGTGTGAGGGGCGGGTGTGAGGGGCGGGTGTGAGGGGTGGGGTGAGGGGTGAGGGGCTGGAAGAGGGGCGAGTGTGTGCGTGGTGTGTGCGCGAGTGTGTGTGAAAATCCCCTAGTATTCGTGAAGATACTTTCCAGGAAAAGCTCAAAAGGTTTTGAATATGTGAAGGCCAAATTTCCAAAAATCACCGAGGCAAAACTGAAGGAAGACGTATTCATAGGTCCGCAGATAAAAGAACTCCTGAAGGACAACCACTTCCTCACAGCACTGGATGAGATTGAGCTTAAAGCCTGGGAATTCTTCAAATGGCTCTGTGAAAATTTCCTAGGCCACGAGAGATCTCTAGAGTTTAGAAATTGGGCTGTCGGATGTCACTAAAATTCCATTTCCTTGAGTAACATCTGGACTTTTTGCAGAGAACCTTGGAGCATTGTCTGATTACCAAGAGGAACGCTTTCATCATGATATTGCATCGATGGAACAACGACATCAAGGATTTTGGAATGCAGAAATGTTAGCTGACTACTGTTGGATGTCATACATGGATGAACCTGAGACCAAACACCATAGAAAGTCCAAATGCCATAGATTTTAATTTGTTTTGCATTTCAATGTATTCTAACTCATTTGTACGCAATAATTTTAATTTTGTCCAATAAAAAGCCATGAAATTATCGTATCTTGTACTCAATATACTTTATATAGACATTCTTACGTATCCTATAAGTTAAAACAGCAGGTACCATTAACATGAAAATGTGACCTGATAGAGGAAATCAGACTTCAGATTCGTAGTCAGCATCAAAAATTAACTCAGAAATGTCAATCAGCAACTCTGATGATTAAAAAAAGAACGATTCATTTTGTTGACCAGTGTTTTCTATCTACCAAATAAACTATTTTTTGACTCAACAACTCTCTTTTACAACTAAAATAAGCTCAGAAACAAGGTTGGTTCGCACAATTTTGAGGTCATTTTGGGGCATTATTTCGATTTGCTTCTAATGTTTCACTTCCGACTTATGTTTGACGCATGCGTAGAATTCTACTCAAACAAACATTTATGAAATTGCGCACACAAATTTTGTATTAGAATGAGCCTCAACCAAAACAATTGCATTAAAGACACCCATTTTTTTATATGTCATGAAGAAATACTGTTACTCTTTCGCTCTCTCTCTCTCTCACACACACACACTTGGATGTATGCATACATATTTATGTACATGTATTCTTTTTTTCCTTTATTATTTTACTTGTTTTAGTCATTTGACTGCAGCCATGCTGGAGCACCGCCTTTAGCCGAGCAAATCAACCACAGAGCTTATTCTTTGTAAGCCTAGTACTTATTCTATCGTTCTCTGTTGCTGAGTCGCTAAGTTTCGGGGATGTAAACACACCAGCATCGGGTGTTAAGCGATGGTGAGGGATAAACACAGATACTCAAACGTATACACACACACACACACACACACATGCACACACACACACACACACACACACACACACACACATATATATATATATATATATATATACGACGGGCCCATTCCAGTTTCCGTCTAACAGATCCACTCACAAGGCTTTGGTCGGCCCGAAGACACTTGCCCAAGGTACCACGCAATGGGACTGAACCCAGGTCCATGTTGTTGGTAAGCATGCTACTTACCACTTACACATACATAGATAGAAAAATATTCATACGTTACAACAAACATCTTCACTCACTCACTCATTCTCTCTCTCACACGTCCATTTCATATACACATACATACATCTTTCACTTTCTCCTCTCTTCAAAGCATAAAGAAATTTTTTAAATTATTACGAAAATTAACTATAATATGATCTCATATGATCGAGGTAACAACTTTGATTCTTCAACGAAAGAATGCCATAACATAACTTCCTAATGCATACACACATACACACATACACACAAACACTTTAGGTAAAACTTCTGCACAAATTATATTATTTTTTGCTCTTTGCACGCGCAAATTTACAGCTCAAATCCAATTGAAATGAACTTTTTCTATTGAGTAATTTCGATTTAAATTTCAAAGGAAGTTTTCTCAGAAATTCTGTCCTTTGCTTCTTCTTTCTAGCATGTCAGATTTGATATTTGCGCTCCCCACTTCATTTTTCCTCAATTTCTTCCGATTCCTATGTTTGCCATAGGGGAGATTAGGATTTCACCCGCAAAATACTTTTTCAAAATTTTAATTTTCTCTCTCTCCACACCACATTCATTTTTATTACTTTTTGCAAATATTTTCTTGGTAATCCATGAAGAAAAAACAGAGAGTACGAATCTTTAAGAATTTTACCCATCACCTCACCACTTTCAAAAAGATACATACTCCCAATGTTTCACTTTTAGATTTTTGGAAAGCAAAGACGTTTCTTAAGAAAAGATATTGTTTACCTGTTGTTTCTAGCATGTCTGTTTTTCTAGTGGTGTTCTAGTATTTGTTACGTCTGCTATTTCACTAGAATTCTATGCATGCGGAAAAGAGCAGACAAAAGTGAATGATTGAGAGATTTTACCTTTTTGAAAGTGGGTAGCTAATGGGTGGCTGAGGTGAGGGAAATGGCATTGAGTGAATAAGAAAAATTAAACCATAAAAGACATATATCTCCCAGATTCGTAATATCTGTATTTTGCTACATAGGTAACACGAAAAAAATTTGAGAACAGTTGCAAATTCAGAAATTGCGGGGGAGATGGGAGGAAATTAAAATTTTGAAAACATGATTTCTGGACAAAATCGCATTAATTCTTTTTTATATGATGAAACAGTACATAGTTTCTGATCCTTCTTAAGATCAGAAAGCACTTTCATGCAAACGAACGGAAAACAAACACAGAAGGTCAAGTTGAAAAGCAAATAGTAAATGCACAGACGAACGGAAAACAGACAATTTCGTGCTATTATCTATAATATTGCATCTAGGCTGGAAAAAACTTACCGGGAATGCGACCAAATTATATGAAAACGAGACGGACAAACAATAAATGAATGAACAAAAAATACGAAAATGGATATACTAATATGGATAAGAGTAATTTGAAACGAGACAGTCAAACGCAATTTCATACCATTATTGATAATATTGCTTCCACTCTGAAGGCATCATACAATCGTTCGACATTTACGTTTATACATACATACATACATACATACATACATACATGCATGCATACATGCATACATGCATACATACATACATACATACATACATACATACATACATACATATATATATATGCACCACTACATATAATGATAAAGAGAACAGAGTATGTCGAGAATATATATATAAAAGAACAAACAGATGACACCGAGAAAAAACAAAGGTATGTAATGAACTTCATAGCTTAGAGATGTTTATACTATAAGATACGTTGGTCTTTTAGTTGAGTACCCGGATATCATCATATAGCTTCTTCGGAGCCTTGAAAATGAGCTAAAGTTTTTCTTCATACCCGAATCTTCAGTGATAATAGATTGAACTAAACCGTAACTAATCTGCATATCCTCTGAAAATCCACGGATGGTGATTCCTCTACGATGTTTTTCTCAGTTCTGCTGTTTGAGGGTCTCCCTGAACGTTCGTCAATATTGACATTTTTCGGCCATCTTGGAAACGTGTAAATCACTCGTACACTTGCGTGCTGCTCATACACTCCTCTCCATACACTTTGTGCAATTTTGTGTTGGCCTCTGAGCAGGTATCTCCATGACAACTTTCCCTGTAGTCGTCAATGCGACGATCACACGCTACACATATTCCTTCTAAGCACTGCTATAAACAGCGGAAGTGTGCTACCACTTTAAAACTTAGTGCGCATACAAAGCAAATCCAAGGTCAGTGTTTGCAAAGCAGCTTTACTTTTTGTGCTTTAGCTTCGTTACCATGGCAGCAGTCCGGATACTTATTGACCAGACCTCGTTTATTTATATATATATATATATATATATATATATATATATATATATATATATATATATATATATATACAGTTAATTCGAGGAAGCCACTTTCTCATTACAGATTACATAATCCAAGGTATTCCACTGTTTTAATCTGTATGATATAATGGGAAAGTCATATGCTTAGGGTTCTTGAAATTATCAATATTGAAGAAAATTGAGGTGAAGAAAACGGAAAATAAATGGATATAATTACTGATTTATTTGCCTGTTATAAAACGATGACTTTTTTCTTGAAAAAAACATTACAAATAAATAAATTGATTAGAATTTAAAAGCACAAGGGAAAATAAATTAAAATATATCAACAGGAAAAATAACCTACATATACGTTTCAGTCTTACCATCTTGTTGTTGGGAATCTCCAAGCATATTGTTTAATGCTAAGAAGTTGCCACATTCAAGCTATATTGTGGCACGACTTCGTCAAGGTTGAAAAAGTGCTAACGCAACTTTCTATCATTCTATCTTTTCAAGGAAGAGTATAGTATTAGCAGGTTAAAAACTATGTAATGAGATTTTATTTGACTGGAAGGTTTTGAATATTTGTGAATGTACTATATACCGTATATTATAATTTGGAAACATGAATAAGTAAATAAATACAGACATTAATATAAAGATGAATAAAGTATACTAGTAAAATAAATATAATGAAAAAAAAACGACAGCTAAACATCAAACAAAAATAAAATGAAATAAGATAAATATAAATATAAAGATAAAAGTATTACAAAATTAAAATACAATAAAAGAAATATGAGAAAAACTAAGATCTATGGATTATTCTAAGAATAATCCTTAGATTCTTGAAATAATCCATAGATTAGCAATGAAAATTCTTGCAATCTCTTCAATAGTCGACTATTGCTGAGGCTGCAAGAAGCAGCCAAAATTTTAGAAGAAATAAATAAGTAAATGCGTAGAAATCGAACCGGTGAGTGTGTTAATTAATCACGCATTAAAACAGAATGACTCTCCCTAAACACAATAAAATATACCTCAACACACGAATTCACATAAGGAACCTTGCAAACCGAATACATTATATATATATATATATATATATATATATATATATATATATATATGCATACACACATACATGAATGCGTGAAAGTGTAAGTTTTCCAACAATGGAGAATTATTTGTATATCTTCGATGTAATTTTTCATGTATCTACGTAAATCCATATGTGTGCACATTTTGTGCCCAAAACTTTGAGGTATTCAATGCCAAAATATACTGAGGTTTTGTACAGAATTTCCAATTTCGCTCACATTGTGATAACACTGTGGATGACACATGACTAACTTTTTATCTACTTTGTGTTAGGGTATCAGTATTTATTCTATGCAGTAATAAATATCTGAGGAACCATCTTAGTAAAATAAAGTACAGCTTATTTGATATGTAAAAAATGTATTAGGACAATTGATGCTTGACATATTTAAGATACAAGGAAAATATCTAACACACCGAAACACATAGACGAAAAGTATTATACAAATAACCCTTGTGCACATGCGCAAAATCACATTAAGCAATACATATTATATTTTATACCGTATACATAATCAGCTACAAAATATAAATAAATAAAAAGAGACAGTTTTTTCCCAATACTTGCATAAGGAAATGGAAAACTTAAAGGAAAGTTTCTTGATATGAAATGATGTGATAATATTCAAGAATGTACAATACAGCACTGATACCAAATATAAATTAAAGCATGTATAAATACATGTGCGTGCTATAAAAGGATTGTATAAGTGTTCGTGCAGACAAAAACAAACTAAACTAAAGTGACGTTCTTGTACGTAGTCATACATATATTGAGATATTCATGTTTAATACAGGCATTGTATGCAGGTGAGGGCGCACGCCCACACACATCATGTATTTCTGTGCTAAAATATAAATACATAATATTTTATATGAGCAAGTACGTGTTAGCTTGTACATTTGCAAAGATGAAAGCGGATAGAGATCAAAAACGTATAGACGTATATAATACATGTATATATATATATATATATATATATATATATATATATATATATATATATATATATATATATATATATATATATATATATATATATAGATATGCAGGGCAGGGAATCGTCAATTAGTAATAAAATTAATAATTAACAATTTTGCCGGGTAGCTCAGTATGAAAAAACCTTTTTCGGTAAAAAACATTTATAATCATAAATATATAGGGATTGACAGTAACCTGCTTCTCCAACATACTGAGAATTCAGAAATAGCAGTCAAAGAACTACTGATTTCAAAACTACAAATTATTACTCTAGATTGATAGCGATATTTTTGATACACACAGAACAAAAAACAGTAGAGAAGAGTAAAAAAAACACTTGCCTTTAGTTAATTTAGTACGATCGTTTCACAGTTAAGAGTAAAGAATACTCTATTCTGAATAGAGTATTCTTTACTCTTAACTGCTATTTCTGAATTCTCAGTATGTTGGAGAAGCAGGTTACTGTCAATCCCTATATATTTATGATATATATATATATATATATATATATATATATATGTATGTGTGTGTGTGTGTGTGTGTGTGTGTGTGTGTGTGTGTGTGTGTGTGTGTAAAAATAAATACAAAAAAAAGAGGTTTTGTATGATTGTGTATAGAGGAATATATTATTTTGTTTAAAAGAGTTCCTACTCTGTCTGTTTTTTATGTTTTATTTATAATCTTGTAAAATTAATGTGGGATATAGAATATGGAATATACAATATATAATATAAAAATGGATGGTACAATGAAATAAAGTATTGAATGTCTTATTGAATATATGGAATATGTCTTATTGAATATATGAAATATTGAGTGTTCAATATAAAGGATTAAATATGTATATATATATATATATATATATATACATATATATATATATATATATATATATATATATATATATATATATATATATATATATATATATACCATCAACATATAAACACACACACACACACACACACTAAACACTTACTCTCATCGGTGAAACAAACAATACTTGTGAATTCGTTGAATCACACGATATTAAACAGCAAATTCCTAATTCATACCGAAATACTATTCAAAGTGCACATCAAACGCAAGCATATTCATTCCTCGTCTACTTATCGAAATATATTATATGAAATACATGACACTAGTATGTAATATCTGTGTTATTTCCTTTTACTTTCCGGCTATTGTATTTGAAATCTTCCAACGACACTCACAACGAAGAAACTTGATAGAAACTACATTTTCCTGTGAATATATTTATGTTTTATATGTATTTTCCAGTGATATTTTGTGTGTCTATTGACTGAGTAATACTTTTATGTTATTTGTTGTTGAAGTTAATCCATTCACCGAGCTAACCCCTCTAAAATTCATTGTAAATGCCACGACATCTCTACATCTCGTCTCCTCGCATGAGGAAATAATGAAGTCAAATCATGCAACAAGATTTCCCAGCAAAAATACCTGTGTCCTTACGTTCCTACGTAATATGAATCAACGTAAACTTTTCGTTTTCTAGTTGTAGTTACTTTCCTAGAAAATATTCCAGGGGAAATATATGACAATATAGAAACACCATACCGTTCTTTATAAGACTAGAGGTCTTACTCTCATATAGATATCAATGATTTTGCACAAATATCGGCAGCATTAATACAGTTAGAATCTTAGACAAGCAGATCCCCTTGCTGTAAAATTTTAGCGTTATAGTAATGTGTCTACGGACGGCATGTGTAGAAATATATTGCGCTGATCGCTATAGTTACCTACAATACATTAAAATCCTCTTTAGATTTGTCACTCATATGATTCACTCCAGACAAAAATAAGCACTTAAGTATAAAACTCAATGATAATAAAAGAATCTCCTTGTTCATACAACTCGCTTGAGAATTACCTCGTGTGAGTTATTCGATTGTAACTGATAGTTTTCAAATCGGCACCTTTTAAGCTCAAATAATACAGGGAATATGTTTTCTCAGTCCATATACAGCTATATGTGTGCTTGTAAGTAAGCATGTATGTGTGTGTACGTGTAGTAAAGTTTCATCATGTTGTGTAATCCAAACACATTCAAATGGCTCACTACCAGCTTCATCGGCAGTTCAAAAAAAAATTACTATTTCTGATTGGTTAACAATCCATTTGTCTTTGGTGCGTTCTACTTCAAGAATGCATGTATCAATTTGAACCAATACATTTTTTTATAGTTATAAATAGCAATAAAATAATTTCAGTGAGGACCACTCTGCATGTTTGTATATTACAAATTTTTGTTCTGCTAATAAATTTGGCCAGCTTTATGTACGTTTTCAACCGCATACTCTTCTATTAATTTGTAACTCTGTCTTGTTTTGACACAACAATCTCTTGTAAAACGTGCTTTTTTTCAGAGAACTTAAATTACATACATATCAGCAAACGTTTGTTAAATTCTGTATGCATCCACAAACTTGTATATTATACATGGTCATAGACATTGCTCACAGGGAATTTTTTTTTATTCTCAGATATATGCATTTGACATGTAACTTCTTCTGGCATGTATACTTTGGTTTACTTAAAAAGTTCTATATCTACGTATTGTGGTTGTCTTCTTGCAACTGGTTTGCAGTATTTCTCAGAAACTACTTCTTGGAAACATCAAACTCGATTAATAATCGAAAGCATCTGACAACGTTTTACCGCTTTGTAACAGAGAAGGAATACAATTCAATACGTATTGTAAATTGAACTAAATATTGAACTATTTCTGTGTTGAAGTTATATATGATGCATGAAATAATAACAAGCTCAGTATATGTAATATGCATATACATTTATATATAAACACCTGAATGATCATTTAGGCATCATTCATATCTGCGAAGCAGAACACAGGAATTTTACATCAAAAATTAGATGAATATAAAAGAAATTGTTTTAGAATATAGAAAGTAATTCAAAGAAGAAAAGGTTTTGCTATTGTATCTGAAGCAATTAATGCTACAAGGAGATATTAGGGATAGTGGATACGTCACTAAATTTGAATAAAAAAAACAAATGCAGGCAAAAAAAAAACAAATGCAGTTTTTGTACTGTTCCATTTACCACATTTTGGGGTTGCTCTATCTTGTATCGTTTTTAATCCGCATATAAGTAACAGTCTAATATAAAGTGATATACACATAATTTATTTTTATCATTTTACTGCACATAGACCAAAGTATGAATAGAAATACAGTGTAAGAAATCTTCTGAATATTTTGGTTAAAATTACAAAATTATGAAAGATTACTTCTAAGATTTAAAAGAAATCTGCTAGATCGCTTACATTTGGTGCTTTTTCCAATATATCCAATATCCGTCGGAATGTTTACTGTGTTACCAAGACCATTATCCAAAACAATAAAATCTTTGGAAGTGTTATTAGTTGTTCTATTTCCCAGTTATATTTTGTCGCTGTTTAATATGATCAGACCACAAGGTGGCGAGCTGGCAGAAACGTTAGCTCGCAGGGCGAATGCTTAGCCGTATTTCGTCTGTCTTTACGTTATGAGTTCAAATTCCGCCGAGGTCGACTTTGCCTTTCATCCTTTCGGGGTCAATAAATTAAGTACCAGTTGCCTACTGGCCCCACCTCACCAAAACTTTCGGGTCCTGTGCCTAGAGTAGAAAAGAATATGATCAGACCATGTTTATATCACCGATTACCTAAGTTTCAATCAATTCTCTCCATATTTGTTCTGTAGCTTTCGGCTGTTTGCTAGATTCAAGAGGTCCATGATGTACTACTTACCTTAAAATATACAAATGATATTTATCATTTAGGTAATCAGATTGAAACGACATTGTAGCAATGTAAACTCCCTAGATATAAGCAGCTCATAATTTTTAATTCTATGGTTACTATCTCTAACAAGGTAATTGACAATATAGAGACTTTCTTTCTAGTTTGTTAGCTGTTTCAAAATACTAGGACAAATTGTGATTCAGAAGTATACATTTCAATCACGTGTATCTAAGTCCGATTGGCATGACATGTTTAACGACCACGAGCATCATTCAACCAGACCTTTGTCGTTTTAGAAGATAAACATTGCGTACAGACTAAGATGTCAGACTAAGATGCAATTTGCATTCTTCTGGGTATTTTGGATTTTCTAATCACTATTTCCCATATATATATCATAATGCAGAAATTTCCTTATTAATTAGGTATGAAACAGTGACTAGAAGTACTAAAAGAAAGCAATTATTAAAGGCTTGACCGTTTGAAAATATTTTTATAAATTCATGTTCTAAGAAATTTCCTATAATTTCCATTTTTGAAGTTATTCAATTTTTGAACTCCAATTTTTCGCAAATTTAAATATTCATTGCATTCACTGAATCCAATTTCTCACAAATTTAAATATTTTTTGTTTCCACTGCAGAGCAGATTTTATTGTTATTGTTTAATAATAACCAATATTAATTCGTTACGAGCGATATTTTCCGTTTTCATTTACAACAGTCTCTCACTCTTTCTCACCTCTATTTGCATTAATGATAATTCATATATAACTGCATAACGTTGATTCGAGGCACAATTTCAAGAATATTATCAGTTTCTGGAGATTGCTAAATGAATATATCTTTTATAATATGAAAATGTTCTAATGTACCGGTATAATTTTTAAGTGATATTTTCTAATATGCCGGTATAATTTTTTAAGTTGAATGAATGCATGCTCTTGGACAAAATAGCTGTATATCTTTGATACGAGGCACAATTTACAGAATATCATCAATTTCCGCAGTTTGTTAAATGAATATTTTTGATAAAAGGATAATTATTTTAATATACCGGCATGAGTTTTTTAAATTAAGAAGTAATCTTCAAAATATAGCTCTTTGGAACGCCATAAGTCTTACAATAATAACTACCCGGACCGATTTTGGCCATTTTTTTTTTAAACTTAAAAACCATGTTAGGAACCATTTTGGTAAAAGAAAAATGTAAGTATTTTCAGAGGAAAATTTGAACAATTCAAGGGAGTTTTGGCTGTTTTTTAATATACCAGTATAATTTTTGTAAAAGAAAAAGAAGTGGTTTTGTTGTTATGACTGTTTGGAACGCTGTAAGACTCACAATAATGACTGTCCGGAACGATTGTAGTAATTTTCTTTTTAATTAAAAATCATGGGAGGAGCATTTTCGGTAGCAAAAGAGAATAATTAAAAGAAATGTTCAGAGGAAAAAAATTAAGAGGAAACATTCAATGGAGTTTTGGCTGTTTTTTAATTTACCAGCATAATTTTGATGGAAAAAAAGAAGTGATTTCATTCTTATGGCTGTTTGGAATGCTATACACCTCGCAATAATAACTATCCGGTCCGATTTTGGCCATTATTTAAATTAAGAACCATGGGAGGAGCCTTTTCTGTAACAAAAAACAAAATTGTAAATATTTTCTGAGGAATAGGTGAACAATTCAAAGAAGTTAAGGAAATTTTGGCTGTTGTTTCCAGCAAAACCAAATCTCCCTCCGTTTTCACTCTCACGTGTATTGATGCTTTTTCAATATTTTTCTCCTATTAAACACATTTTATCGAATGATGATGTTTGAGTGATACACGCGTGGTCCACTGGTGGGATATAAGCAACAAAAACATAGTAATCTTTATTTTTACCCACACTTCAGTCAATCGAAGCCGTGTGTGTGTGTAAGGAACATTTTCTAACAGAAAAGTATGCTATTCAAATGAATTATCGTTTACATAATTCTATCTTTAAATCACAGTGGATAAATATCAACAATTACCTTCTCAGGTTCTCCAATATTTTAATTTATAAACAGAAACAATCGGTCCGGAGTGGGATGATGTGGGAGAGGGGAGTTAAAATATTTTTCAAAAGTTTTTCTTATACAAAGTTGACCTCCGCTCCATCATTTGGAAGTCTATGGTTTAAAGAAAAGTGGGTAAAATCCCTGTCAAAACAGAGTAGTTTTAACTTATTCAGACTTCCTGATCCGAAACTCCTCTCCCCACCTGTCGGGAAAATTTTGCCTACAACTTTCTTTATAATCGTAATCTATGCTCTTTATAAACTTTCATTAAAAGATACCCATTTCCTGGAAGTTATGAGGGAAAAGTCGGATCGCATGAATTTTCCCAAACTCCTCTCTCCAACATCTCGGAATAATTCTTTCCCATAAATCCCTATATGTTCTGAAGCCAAAACATCTAACTGGTATTTGTAGAAAATTTCATTAAAAAGTATCCATTTTCTGGATGTTATGAGGTAACAAAGTCGGGGGCATCTATAGTTGTGCCCTTTTATTTCTACAATTTTTCATTTCATATTTATTTCATCCATTGTTTGCAATGTTCTCTCTCCCTCAATCTCTCTTACACACGCAACAAAGCTTACAGATGGGTTGCTGAATTGAAATCTCTATGTTACTTTGAGAGGAAAGTAAAACTTAACAAACTGCTTCCCCTTCCGTAGTTGGACTAGCTTGATGTTTGTTTAAAAAACAGAGATTATGACTGTGATAAAATAATGAAAGCAATATTTACTGACAAAATGAGCACTATTATACAAAGAAATAATTAGATGTAAAATATCATAAAAAATATTAGAATTAGGAATCAAAAGAATTGGGAAAATATTATCAAATGGCTAACAGAAAACCGCCCGCTGGATGGTCTTTCTACTAGTATACATATAACGTTAATATATATATATATATATGTATATATAAATTTAAAGAATGGAGTAAACGCATGTTATAACTGCATACTTTTATATATATATATGTCAGTATTTTCTTTTTATCGTGAACATATTTGTATATATTAGGGAAGCAGAGTTAATATTTAATCACCCAACATTAATCCGGTGTATATCTGTGTTGCTTTCGAATAAAGGGGCATATCACTTTTGAAAGATTTCCTTCGATCACCCTCAACCTCGCATCCTCCGCATCTTGGAATAGTGGAATTCAAATTCATACATTTATATGGCATCTTTATTCCTAATGCGTTTTACAACTGCTTAAACATAAAAAAAATATATTATAGTTTGCCACAAAAACATTTACTGATATTCTGAATTTCGCAATAGCTACTTCGAAACTAGGTTTTATCGTAGAGTATGGTTTTACATGTTGCGTCTAATGATAATACTGTATATTCTTACTTGGTTATAAGTTAGAGCATTTCGAAAGTAGACAGTTAACGATTGCAATGAGTGTGATCGAAATCTATGAAGTATAAAAAGTGCAGGTATATCATAGATATCATTGCATTGCAAGACGCGCAGATTTTTATGTGTATATATACACGAAAGTGTTATACACACACACATACATATATATGTATGTGTGTGTGTGTGTGTGTGTGTGTGTGTGCTTACATGAAATACAAGCGCATATTTTACAACTATATATTAGGTATGCACTTTTTCATATGCGGTTCGACTGACATGCATTATGAATGGCAGGGATATGGGATAAGTTTAAATTTTTCATTGCAAGTTATGCTTTGGCACGCTTAGTTTATAGATAAATATGCTAACTATTCAGCCGGTAATCTCGAAATCGAGAAAGAAAAAGGAAAAAAGCTAATATGTCTATGTATGTATGTATGTATGTATGTATGTATATATGTATGCATGCATGTATGCATGTGTGTATGTATTTATGTATGTATGTATGTATGTATGTATGCATGTATGTATGCATATATGTATGTATGTATGTTTGTATGTATGTAAGAATCTACGAGGTGATGCGCATATGTGTGAATTAGAAACATTAGTATTACATATCTACTGCGAGCTGATATCGGCAAAATAATGTTCGGGGCGGTGAGTTCAAAACACTCCACCTAATTATGTCTATTATAATTTCATATAAACATTAAGCAGAATACCCAGCATTGAGCACATTTATATTTGTTACACAATGTATTTGCCATTCGTTGAAATAATGTTCCTGATATGTGAAAGTGTAACACATTCAGCAACGCTAAGAATTCATTCTTCAACAATGGTTAATTTCCCCGTTCCGGTGTACATATTCATATGTGATTCCGTATTTCACACTGAAGAGAAGGAAATATTCTGATGTCTTCGCAAATTATTAATGGAATGTGACATGTATTCTAGTGTATTTTTCGATAACCACCAATCATAACGAACTCTTAAAATAACAAATCTCATTGTTTCCGAAGACATTTGCCTACATACCGTTTGTTTGCTATCTTTCGTTAATCATTTGAATAATCAGCAACTTGAAATCTAGTTGTAGTATTCAAGGAAGTGCAGTTTCTAACGCAATGTACTCTTATTGTTATAACTAATACAGATGACATTAATTATCAGGGATGTTGTCTTCTGGTTTGTTAACAAGTCACTTCAAATCTCAAGTTTCCGTCGTAGTACTTTTGCAGAAAATATATCTGAACTTTCCTGTGGTTCGAGAGTGCAAGTTTAAAATCCATTCTCTAAGGTAGTGATTTAATCGTTGTGATAATTGTCCCAGTTACCACTGGAACAAATGTCGCTTTAGTTTACGATATCTTCATCTCTCTTTATAAGTCCTTATACTTCTCATTTTTTGCAATTTCTATCGTATCTACTCTGTTATCAAACGGACTTGCAAATAAATAGTCAGCACTAAAAAGAAACACCTTACAAACAATATTTTTTTATAACCAGGCGTAAGCTGATCTTTTTCTATACCATAGAGAGTTGTTTACGGTTGCCTATACAAACAGTGTGTGAGCTGTACTAGTTTACTCACGCATTGTGATTTCATCAGAGACAGATTATTTTGTTTAACTGTCTAAAACGTCACTGTTTATAGATCCATATTACTAAAAGCTTAAATAACTCAGGTAAACCAATTTAAATAAATAAGACATTCTTCGTAGTTAATTCCATTAATATATCACCACTGTGTTAACAGTATTCTTTTCCAAAACTATTGTACACTACATACTATATTTACTAATTTTAGTTAAGTCTCTGAGTACCAGACAGATGTAAACGCATTGACATTATATGATCTGTCTTCATGGGCAAATAAAATGAAATCAATCGTAATAGTTTCAATCCTCGGCTGGGATGTTATTCCAGAGCTAGGCAATCATTCTGTAACTCATTACAATAGTGTACATAAAGTCTATGCGTGTATATTTCTCTATTGCATATATTGTTAGATACAGCGGTAGAATTATTATGTTGAACAGTACAACTTCTTTGAAACAAACGCTATTAATGCACCATTAATTTATTAAACAAAAAATGTCCACATATGCCCAGATGAATATAAGTATCATTTTCAAAGTAGAACAGTATTTTTCAGAATACATTTCTTCTTTGTCCTGAAATGTGGAAACCGCCTGATTAGTACCCAATCCGTCACGGAGAAAAACCAGGTAACATTGGTTATATAATGAGATTTTAAGCAGTAGCTAGAAGCATCAACCAAATATTGGCAAAAATGCATGCTGTTGATTATACATATTTTGATATAGGTGTCCTCGTTATACGATTGGTGGAAATATAAAGTGACTTTTAAGGATGAACGCCATTGTTACTTGTAACAATTGCAACTATTCACAAATGCAATGTGATTTGAATAATAATAACAATAATAACAACAACAACAACAACAATAATAATAATAATAATAATAATAATAATAATAATAATAATAATAATAATAATAACAGACTCAGAGGTTACACATGCCTATCCAGGGCAGGGTTGGCACCAATTTCCAGCTATACTCACATGGACAGCCGCATAGAAAATTGCACTGTTTCATCAGGACTTCCTCAGTGATGCTAGTTGTAATTTAAAAGAGAAGTAACTACTCTTTCTATCATGCAGAACGACTTTCCAGAGAGTCCATTGTAATCTTGTAATCTTCTTCGGTGAACAGGCTGAGCGTATGAAGGCTAAGATATTTGCCGTCGTCCTTATTTCTGTAACCACGATAACTGTTTTTTTTTTTCAATATTGTTTTTTGTCACTAGCTATGCAATATTCTCTAACCATGGGTTCCGAGCGGGTGGTAGATTCTAGTTACTTCCTGTGTTTCTGATGCTCTTGTATTAGTTGTTGCTGTCTTTTATCTCTTTGCTGGGAAGCCTTCTTCAGTCTTGTATCACCGTTGTCAATTGCTGCCTTTATTGCTGTATCTACATGTAATAGCAGGTGTGGTGGCAGCAACAGCAACAGTAGTAGGGGTGGGGGTAGTGGTAGTACTGGTAGTTGGGTCTCAGATTCCAGTGCTATCAGAATATTAGTAATTGTAGTATTAGCAGCTGCTGCATATTATTTTTTTTTTTTTATTATTATCATTATCACCATCACCACCACTACTATTGTTATCATTATTACTATTTCCATTTATCATTAAAAGGGTTTATTAAATGTTCTTTATTTTCAACTTTTGTCTTGTACTTGAGGCAATCATAAATATATGGTCGTTGAAGGAAACAGCTGGGAGAAGAGTAGCAGCTTGGTGAATAGATCAAATTCTACAGGTCTATAAATAGATTCAGCAGATGGTGAGGAGGTTAGCAAAAGAAGACAAAAGAATCTTCGCACCCTTTGGATCAGCAGAGGTCAAATGTGTTTACTACTACCAGCGACCAATGAGAGCGCTAGTTGAGCTGATGACATGGGACTCATTCTTGTTAGTTGTGCAGAACTTTCTTGGAAATCATAGAGTTGAAAATTATGCTGATATAATAAATGACATGCTGACAGCACATGAAAGAACGGGATGCCGAATGTCCCTTAAAATACAATTCTTGCATTCTCATCTCGTTCTTTCCAACAAATCTTGGTGCCTTAGTGATAACTATGAGGAGAGGTTCCACCAGGACATATCTGAGATGGAAACGAGGTAGCAAGGCCGGTACAATCCATACATGATGGGTGACTACTACTAGTTCCTACAACGGGAGAGCAGCACGATGCATAAGTGCAAGAACACTTGTTTCAAACATTTCTGAGTTGAGCATATCAAAAATAAAATGAGTATTCCCTTAACATAAATATACTATGTACCATTATATTATAATACTATTTGCCTCGAACATAAATTTACTATTTACGGTACTAATATATATTATAATGACTGTCTACCCTCAACTTAACTATTCCTGATTCTAAAATAATACCAATATATAATCATGCGCATAACTCAAAATCCTGACGTGCAACAGAAATTCTGAGTTCAGATTCGGAATCAGCGTACTCAATTTAGTTTGGTACAGCATCATTTGTCTGGGTAGCAGACAATAAATCTTTTTTTTCTTTTTTTTTTGGCCCAGTGTAGTAACACAGAATACAAAATGAAAATGTCTTTGTAGCTTGAAAAAATATAAATATATAAGTAGATCTTTTTTTGACATTTCAATTCTGTGGTCTTCTTCGGAAATTTAGTTAGAAGTAGAAATATAGAATTTTGAAAGAAGGAAAGAAGAGTAATGGAAAATATCTTATTTAGTTCTTGTTGAAAATGTCTCTCCAGCGAAAAGTGAGAACGAATGATGTTACGCGCGTACAAGTGCCACAGGGGGCGTCGCCCTTTGATAATTAGGCAGCTGCGCTTGTGAGTGCGAAGTAGTAATCTGAACATTCTGAACTTAGCATGTGGGGCTGTACAGCCAAGATATGCGTGTCCCACATATATATGCGCGCGTATACGCATGTAAGCTTTTTGTTTTTATTATTCATGTGATAAGTTCAGTTTTATTTACTACTAGCAGAAATACCCGGCTTTTCCCGGGTTAAAGAGAATAATGAAATCTAAAAACGCCGTCTAGACTACGCAACCCTCAACTGTTAGTAGGTACGATACCATATTTCTACATTAATAACTCTCCAATGCATGCCAGCATGGAACATAGACATTAAGTGGAATGCCAGTCTCTCATCTAGGAGGGCCTTGAAATCAATGTTACCAACTGGGGACTATGTGTGTTGCAGTGATAATAAAAAGACCCAAAGGAGGTCTGCAACGAAATAATTTTACTCAACACTTTGCAAGTGAATCAGTGGAGGCAAAGATGCGTCTCATTTACTTGACAATTTATGCACCACATTGCAGAAATCACAATGTAAGTATATCTGAAAGGGTAGTCTTACACTGTTGTACCGTTGAATTACAAATAATGCTCATCTGTTATGTTCGGGTTAAAATTTCATCAACATCAAAAATATATGAATTTTCATGGGAGTTATGGCCGTTATACATAGAATATAATTTCCAAATTTCATAAAGATCCGTTCAGTACTTTTGACGTAGTTTTGGATAAGAAAACAAATGACTAATGTGTGTGTTTGTGTGCATGTGTTTGTGTGCATGTGTTTGTGTGTGATGGGTGTATATATGTATAGATATCTGTATACATGTATATATATGTATATATGTGTACATAATACATGTACATCTATATATATACATCTACACATATGTATACATATACATGTATGCATATAGATCTATATCTATATATATCTATGCATATACGTGTACATATACATGTATATGTATACATATACATCTCTTTCTCTCTCTTTCTCTCTTTCTCTCTCTCTGAAAGTATCTGTAATTACAGTATCGAAATGTGATTGTTTCAGTTAGTGGAATAACGTGTACATATACATCTATATGTATACATATACATCTCTCTCTCTCTCTCTCTTTCTCTCTTTCTCTCTCTCTCTCTCTCTGAAAGTATCTGTCATTACAGTATCGAAATGTGATTGTTTCATTTAGTAGAATAGTTTCATTTTTAAAGTGAAAGTATTTGACATGAGTGTTTTTGTTTCACTTTTGACACGTAATACTTAAATAGTGGAGGAGATATTATGTTGCCGTGGGCTCGAACTCTGCAAGAAATTAAAAATTTTTTTTGATTAAAACACAACTGGAACCCTAAGTAAGGCATCTGTAAAATTTGAATGAAATTGGTTGCGTAGTTCTCGAGTTTTAGGGATTCACACAGACAGACAGACAGACAGACAGACAGACACACATTCTCATTTTTATATATATAGATTATCGTGGACATAGTGTATATAGCGTGTCTGCGTGGGCATCTGTATATACCAGGATACTATTTTGTGAGTTTATATATTAATATAAAGTTTATTTATATATCAAAGTAAACAAATTTATCTTAATTGTTATGCAGAATTACATTATTTCGAGTATAAATATATTTATTAAATACTTATTGTTGGATGTATACTTATATTATACTTGTTCTTTATATATAATTATTTATGATTAGTTTTATTATAGACACTATGATGTATAACTATATTTGTTAATTTAATAATCTTTGTTTACAGTAAATCTTTGTTTACAGCAAATCTTTTATAATAATATGAGTAATTAGGAAATTTCTAATAAAATATTTTTAAGATTGATTTCTTATATAATTATTTAGATAATTGCGTAAATACTAGTTGAATATTGCATTTAGATGAGTGGGTGTGGTGTAGTATCATTATGGTGACTTGTGCTGTGTGTTTATGTTATAGCTGTGAATGTATGTTCCATTTTTGCGTGTACGACTGGATTAATAGTTTCGTATCTGCTGGCGTTGTGGAGAGTTAAATAGAGTATACGTTAGTCTCAAGTGCGTGTCAGTATGTATTTTGGTAAAAAGAAAAACATAATATTTTTGTGAGTGCACGTATAGTTATATGTGTATTTGGGTTCATGTGGGCATGTATGAGTATGAATAAGTTTTTTTAATTCTGTTAGCTGATGATGAGTCTGCTACAGAAACAGCGTGTAGTTTATGAATCCAAGAGGAGGGAAAGCTTAAAAACTGAAGATGACATCTAGTTCTCTTTGGGAATCATGCCTAGTGCTACTCCGAATGCGGTGTAACACATGGTGGAGTGATCTTCAGGCAGGAAACTGTCAGCAATGATATAGTTATTTCAAAGATAGGTCTACATATGTGTCGGAAAAAGCGGTTAGACGTGCGTCATCCGTTTTATTCAACATATATGAAGTTACTGTAAAATCTTTCTATGCAGTAAATCTTATTGAGTGGGAAAGATGCAAACGAAAAAGTCGGTTAATTTATATAAATGTATGGGTGGGTGCATTCTTTTTGTGTAGATAGATAGATAGATAGATAGATAGATAGAAAGAGCGTCAGAGAAACAGACAGACAGACAGACAGACAGACAGACAGACGGACAGACGGGCGGACAGACGGGCGGACAGACGGGCGGACAGACGGGCGGACAGACGGGCGGACAGACGGGCGGACAGACGGGCGGACAGACGGGCGGACAGACGGGCGGACAGACGGGCGGACAGACGGGCGGACAGACGGGCGGACAGACGGGCGGACAGACGGGCGGACAGACGGGCGGACAGACGGGCGGACAGACGGGCGGAAAGACAGATGGACAGACGGACAGACAGATATGTAGGTAGGTAGGTAGGTGGACAGAGAAACAGAGAGGCAGACAGATTGATAGTGAGTTCTTCGTTCAGCAATGAATCAGAACAGTGCGTTAGGTTTGAGTGCGAAACGATTCTATCAGAAAAAACGTAATTAGTTGAAAATGTAATTAGTTGAAAAAATGTAATATGTGTGTATGTGTGTGTTTATGTGTGTATGTGTGTGTGTGCGTGCGTGTGTGTGTGTGTGTGTGTGTACGTTCGTATGTGTGTGTGTGAGCTAGAAGAATTGTTAGCATGCCGGAAGATATGCCAAGTGGCATTTCGTCCGTTCTTACATTCAAAATTCAAATTCTGCCGAGGTCGACTTTACCTTTCATCCTTTCGTGGTTGATAAATTAAGTACCGGTCAAACACTAAGGTCGATGTAATCGAGTAGTCTCCTCCCCCAAAATTTCAGGTGTTGTGCTTTTAGCAGAAAGGATTATTAAGGTGGCGAGCTGGCACAATCGTTAGCACGCTGGGTAAGATGCTGAGCGGTATTTCAAATTCCACCGAGGTCGATTTTGCCTTTTCGGGGTCCATAAAATAAATATCAGTTGACCATTTTGGCCGATGTAATCGACTAGCCCTTCCTCTAAAATTGCGTGCCTTATGCCTTTAGTAGAAAATATTATTATTATTAGTAGTAGTAGTATTAGTAGTAGTAGTAGTAGGAGGAGGAGGAGGAGGAGGAGGAGGAGGAGGAGGAGGAGGAGGAGCAGTAGTAGTAGTGTGTCTGTGTTTGTCTGAGCAACATTGCTTGACAACCGATACTGGTGTGCTTATGTCCCCGTAACTTAGTGGTTTGGTAATAGAATAAGTAAAAGCTTACAAAGAATAAGTTCTGACATCGATTTGCTCGGCTAAAGGCGGTGCTCCAGCATGACCGCAGTCAAATGACTAGAACAAATAAAAGAAAGAAGAGAATGAAACGAATATATATATATGTATGTATGTATATGTATATGGAAACGTGAGTTGTGTGCTTGTACGTATATATGTGTGCGTTGCGTGTGGCTGTTTGAGCGCGCGTTTGTGTGTGTGTGTGTGTGTGTGTGTGTGTGTGTGTATCAAAAGAAGCGAAACGAGTCATTCGAGGGAATCAATGGATGTACTTGCATGTCATTCTATAGTTTACTTCCACCTTCAATCTCAAATATATATCCGACTATTAGCGCGTCTATAAAGTCTTTCATATATAAAACTAAGCTACGTTAGAAGTTCATGATATCATCTATGATTTTCCAATGTATAAATCAATATATTTTCGCACGTGCGTTGCAGACCATAAACTGTTCTTTAAACCTGTCTTGAGTAGAACAGAAGACCTGATCTTGAATGCTGACGGTACCTTAGAGAAATAGCATAATGTTGTTATTCTTCCTAGCATATTAGTTCATTATTACCTGCTTTCTTCAGAACCTTAGCTATTAAAAAAGGAACATGTATCCTAAGTGAGGAAAGGTGCTTTGATAATGGCTAATTATATTATTGCATATCATTGAACGTTTGAAGATAACATGAAAATATATACAATTTATTCATTAGAGATAGTGTTTCGTCCTAATCTAATAGCAATTGCTGAGAACGCTGTCGGAAGTGATGTAAATTCTGAGAAAAAAATGTCATTGAAGAAGGCCTTCATAAAGTGTCCTCATACATGCCTCAAATCTCCTCGCAAAAACAATATCAAAATAACCCATTTTTCACTTCTTGAACATATCGGTTCTTTATGTTGGCACAAAGGAAATGAATATCCAATAATTATATATGCTAGTAGTAAAAACAACTCGACCAAATTTGGTAGCTATTTTCTATGAAAAGCTGTGTACCATTTCTGGAACCTTGTGTCCACAAAGGCCATGGAGGATGTATGATATTGGTTAAAAGAGAAAGCGAGAGAGAGAGAGAGAGAGAGAGAGAGAGAGAGAGAGAGAGAGAGAGAGGGGGAGAGAGAGAGAGAGAGAGACTTATAATAGCAGTACAGCATCAACCAATGTCTATAGGGAGAAGTTTCAGTAGAGTATGTAGAATTCAATATGAAACAATGGCACACATTGTTGCAAAATGTCCCAAGTTGGTTCAAAAAGCATTTAAGAAATTAGAGGCATGACCATGTTGTGAAAGTTTTTCACTGGAAGAAGAAATATCAAGAACTAGAAAACATGTATGGGAACAAGAACGTATGGAGAGGGTAAAGGAAACGAGGCTAAATGTAAACCTTGAAGAGCTGAAACAAGTATTGCAGGTTAATGCATATCAGGAGATATGACCAAACAATTGAACAATATAAAATCAACAATTTGTTCCAACAACCTGAATGGAAATGATAACAGTAGCGAGAAACCGGACGCTGAAGAAGGTGGGCAGTTTTGGAATAAAATCTGGGATAATAGAAGAAAGCATAATGAAGACGTTGAATGGATGAAGGAATTAAGGTCGGAGAAACATGAAGTGAAACCAAGCAATATAAGAATAACAGCTTAAATGGTGACCGAGCAGTCAACAAAGATCCTAAGGAGCTAATATAGAAAGTACAAACAAAACCGATGTAGTTCATTCAAACTATGCGTATGTGTGTGTGTGTCCGTACGTGCGTGTGTGCGCGTGAATGTATATTGTGCATGTACATATTCTCGTAATACACAAATATGTACCCCAAAGCATGCATTATGATTAGTATTTCTGAGGTAGAATCATTTTCGCCAAAAGTGCTTAATAAGTACTGATATTATGAATTACTTGAAGAAAAGACATCTGTCTATAGAATGAAAAATATAGAGTAAATCACATGTTCTGAACGATATAGAGAAAATGCTTAATATTAGAATGTTTCTTTATTACAGAACATTTTTCGAAGCTTAAGCTCTATTTAGGGATTCTTAATATTAATAGATGCACAAAAATGCCATGCAAGGTAATAAAAGGAGACAGACCCTTATATGTGTGTGCACGTGTGCGTTTCTCTGT